>NC_053420.1:1145000-1210000 GCF_016859285.1 Xiphias gladius | reverse complement strand
ATACGATATCGTCTGCTTTGCTTTGGATCCATTAACAACAGTTAAGAGAAGAACAAAGAAAAAGTTTTACGTACATGTTGCCAGAATGGCTGCTTTTTTTTATATGACTGACTTAAGAGAGAACTATCATGATTTAATTTATTTTGACACAGTTTTTTTTGTTAATTTTCTGGTCAGAACACAACTCAATCAGTGCCAGTGTCCCTGAAAGTACAGTCGTAACTGCACTTTCATTTGTATTGATGTAAGTACGGTTATTTATTGAGCTAAAAATTAACCTTATCCAGCAACACCTCTCAAATCCTGCAGTGTGAAACTGTAGTACTGTAAATAGTATTATTGTGTGGTATCGATGGTTGGCATTGAAACAACTGGACGACGTGTCCCTTTAATTGGTGGACTTGTGTTTCGGTCCAGGATGACGGGCTGCAGGAGGTTTTAATGAGTCCCATTCATTGTGTAAACAAACTCTCCACCATCAAGACTTTGAATGTTTAATCATATAGGTAACAAGGGGAACGTGTAGCATAATGTTTTTTTAAATCTGCCCACAGTGAAACTCGTGGTGGCAGCATCAGATTATTCAAGAGGTGTGCGTATGCGCTGTTCTATCTTTGTGAGGACCGATTCTTTCAGTTCTTCGTAGGACTGTTGATGTTAAATGTTTAATTTTTGGCCTGAGGTCTGGTTGCTGGAGGTTGAGATCAGGGTAAGCCATGTAGTCGTGATAGTTAGGATACAGGTCAGGAGCTGAGCCGTGCATTGTGTCAGCGGGGGTCCTCACAAGTATCGAAGTAAAACTGTGTTGCGTATGTTAGAATGTTTGAATGAAAAGTGACAGAACTAGACCGAAGTGGACTTTCTGAAAATGTTTTTATAAGCCTGTACGGTTATTTGCAGATCCCGTTGCCACATGTCAATAAAAAACTAATATTCTTGTCTTTGCTGTGCAGTGCATGACTGAGCAGTTATCAAACAATATTAAGTTCTGGGATTTATCAGGGATTATGGTACATAGACTCTATTTAGCAGCTGCCGGGAAAAAAACAAAACAACTCCCAGTGGTGCATCTTAAAAAAATATCAGCCAGTTTTCTTATTTTACTTAAAGTGCAGAACAGTATTGAAGATTCTCAGGAGGTTCCCTCCGCAACGCTGACTGAAGGAAAGAGGCCAAGTGGTTTTTCTGCTTCTCGTTGTTTTCCTTTGCAGAGACCAGCCTCGTCTTTGCTCATGTCGTAAACATTCAGATCTGTGAACCCGACAGCTGACAGTCACGGCACATATCTACAAGCATGTCGCGCTTTTGATTGGTACCGCAGCTTCTGTCGTTGCGTAGCGAACAGACAGACCTTCATATCTGAATCTTTAGAGCCGTTTCAAATGTTACTCGGAATATTACCAGTTTCACCTCTCACAGTTTCTCTCTTAATTCAGTTTAATTCAAGGGGCCAAGTGGTTTTGAGTGTGGAGTTATTTTGCATATACCCGTGATCCTCTCACAGAAAAGTTCAAATTAGTCTGACTTTTGAAGCAACAGAAAGGATTTTGTCCCAGGTTTCAGGCTGAAAAGACCACCGGTCTCAGCCGGACAGTTAATCCCCCATTTCCACTCTGCTTGTCTTCATTATTACGTCCTTATTGCTTCCCACCAAGTCTGTCAACCAGGACGTTTCCACACATTGTTGCAGGTGGAGTGTATGTGGGCTTTTTCAGTCTGACTGCACCGGAAACAGTAGCTGAGGCGATTCCCCATGACTCGGGTTCTAGACCTGATTAGGAACTTGGATTGTTTATTATTCATTTGGTCATTTCATCCACATGCAAGAATCGTTGGTATAAAAGTGTTCCGATTGTTTACCTAAGTAAAACTAGCGGAAGTCCTGCATTCAAAATTTTACTGAAACAAAACGTACAGAACTATTATCAACAAAATGGAAGTAAAGTAAGTACAAGTAAAAGTACTTGTTAGGTTACAGTGCTGTAATTTAATGTCATTGGATCATTACTACTGATCCATAATCACTGAGCTCATTTCAACAACAGAACAGGCAACACGCGTAAAAAAGGTACTTTAACTACGCTATTTTCTATATTTTTGGTTGGATGAATCTATGGCAGTAAATCAGATTTTGGATACTGATCTTATGTTGTGTATGCAAAAATCTGAGCTGTAAGTATAGCTGTGAAATGAAAGTAGTGGAGTAAAAAGTGCAATATTTACCTCAGATTAAAAGAAGTGTAGTAAAAGCAGCAGAAGCAGCAAGTCCCTCAAATATTGCAATTACTGTAGGTACAGGACAGTAACTTTTGGTCAGCTGGTTTAAGGATGTGTGATTTGAATATGAAGCAACAGGAAAATCAGGTATACACAGCAGAAGTTAGTTTTTCTTCTGCTTTAGCTCCTGTTCCCCCCCTGAGCTGAACTGTCGTTGTCCCTCAGACGCTCATTTGGTCCTGATGGGGAAAAGAGGTTAATGGCTGCAGTTTCCTCCCAGAAGGACTCAGGATGAATGGCGTGTTCAACCTGGATTGCACTGTGTGTGTGTGTGTGTGTGTGTGTGTGTGTGTGTGTGTGTGTGTGCGCAGGGAGAAGGCTGCGGGGCCTATCAAGCTAATCAAAGAAAAAAAGATGAATTTCACATTTAATAAGCTTTTCAATTATTCCTAAACTTTGTCAGCCTGCTTGTTTAAAGTGGAACTAAGAATTTCTGTAGCACTAAACCGCCAAACGCTGACATGCTGATGGCGTTGTTGGCGAAAACCAGAGACACCAGATGACTTTTTACGATGCTTAGGTTCTGACTTTAAAAGCCACTTTTTGGCCACTGTGCCCACTATAATGTCCTGTTGCTGTTGTGGGCCTGTAAAACCCACTTAGACATAAATGTGATGCTCGGCTACAAATATAAACTCTCCCTTAGTTTGTTTGTACGCTCCCTTCACCTCCCATTTGTCAGAGAGAGAGAAGGAAATAGAGCCAAAATTGAAGGAGCAAATTGAGCACAGACAGGAGACTTTCTTTCCGCACGACACACACATACAAATCAGCAGCTACAAGACCGTGCATGCCACCAATCTGAAGAGCCAGCTCGCTACTCGAGGGCGCCTGACATCTGAAAGTCATACGATATCGATGCATCCTGGAGCATGGCAACATTTGAGAGAGGGCGAGAGCGGTGCCAACGCAGGAGACGGGAGGGGAGGAGGGACACTGTGTTTATGCGCGTAAAAGACGAAAAGACAACGAAAGAGACGGACGGACGGACGGGAGGATCTGTACCTGCTGCAGCAGGGGGAGGAATCTGTTTCTCTCTACAGCACACACATCTCCTTCAGCCACAGCCGGTGCAGCTCTCAACCCAAAAACATCTTCTCTTCTTTCCCTCCCCTGTTTTCTTCCCGTCTTCACATCAGGCAGCTCCTGCCGGACTTTGACGCCGTCCTCTCCTTATCAGGCGGGTGCAGTTCGGGTATGTGGGTAAACAATGCAGAATAAAGGCGGAAGCTAATCTGATGAACGGTGGTCTCCCCTCTGACTGCAGAGCTGTGTCGCAAATGCCAGAGCAGGGAGGGCTACACACTCACCTCTGACCAGAGCCTCAGCGGCTCATTTTAACGCTGCATATTTTTACATTCTTTATCGAGGAGCATGCTGAGGAACTTTACCAGCTGTCGGGCAACTGAAAAACACATCGTATGAATCGCTTTACAAGATTCAAACCAACCTTAGCAGTAAAATGTTCACTTACAATCTTGTCCTTTCAGTCTATTATTATGTGCTTTGTTTTACATTGTTACTCATTCTACTTCTTTCTTGGGTTTCACGACCTTCAGTAACTGTCGACTCTGCAACAAGTCGTGTCTCACGAGACTTTTCTGATCTGCCACCTCTATGGTTAAGATCTGCTTAAGTTTCAGAAGCTAAAACCTTTGGATAAAGTTAGAAGTTACTGACCACTGACCTCAAATCATCCGATTTACATCTATTTCCGCTCCCTCAAAAAAAAGTCCAGAATCAGTGCAGATATTTTTTGTGTGAAAAGTTTGAACAGCTGGACGCAAGATGTCTCCTACTCCACTGTCAGTTGTCAGTGTGGAAGCTGTGTAAGTTGCACAATGTAGTTATTGTGGATAAAAATTGGTATATACATATATGATGAATACTTGGCCGATGGATCACGGCCAGCAGCTGTTTCACATCGTGGGACTACATTTAGAAGTTACGTTCAAATTCCAACAAGTCAATCACATTAGTCAACGAGGTACGTTGCTCGTAGCTGACCTCCAGAATAACACTTGGGGGCCCTTTCCGATCTGACGCCTCTACCAGCAGGACGACGCTATTGTCAAACCCGTTCCAATCACCGCTGAAAGATAAAATGTCCTCACGGTGTGACAACGCTTTCAGGTTCGGTTCGGTTTAGGCACAGAAACGACTTGGTTAGGGCGAGAGAAAGAGCATGGACTGGGTCACTGTGTAACGGTAACCACTTGTTAGGGCTAGTGATGGTGGTCACGGGTGAAAGCGGAAGTCAGCAGCGCTTGACCTCCTCCCTCTGTGGACTTGGTGTCTCCTTCACCTCCGGCTCTGTCACTTAAACATAATATATGCATTCCTGTTAAAAAGGGCGAGTCCCTGATCTTTGGTAGACCCAGGTCTGCTGAGTGGGGACCGCTGGAGACTGCCGCTGAGGACTTTTTCTGTACTAGTGGCCCAGATCCCTAAGCTCCACCTTTTCATCCCGATCTCCCCACAAACCTGCAGAGAGCCCGATAAAACCCCCGACATTTCTGGAAACGTCTTCAGCCAGGATGTTTCATGCCTGCCTGAATCAGCCCAGTATGAATCCCTTTCCCCCCCGTTGGGTGTGCTGGTGAGCTTCAGGGAATCTTTCACAATATAAATGACATTTCAACAGTTTAGACAAGGGGGAAAACAACGTACCTCCCAAGAGACGTTACTAAACTGAAATGAATCGTTTGGTTGTGAAACTTTGTCTCATTAACTCTCGTTCCTCTTTCACCTCTGCCCGTCATTTTCGCTTAACACATACACAAGCTTTCAAGCTCCACCCACCACTCTCTTCTTCCCCCCCTGCCCTCCGAGCTCAAAATCTGATTTGATCCTCGCAACACTGCATCACTTTCTGCAGGATGAGTGACGCCGCTGCAGCTCTTCGCCCCAACGCCATGAATCATTTATTCAGATGACAGCAGTGTCGCAGCCTTTCTCTAATACCTGACAGCAAGAAAAACGATACTTCGTGCAGCGAACGGAAAACTTTATGCAGCTCTATCCACCTCCAGACAGGCTGAGCTCACGGCGTGTAACTGCGGAGGGAGTGTTTGGGCGTGTCTCTTTTGGTTTTTTAAATGCGGGCGTAGTCCAGATGCAAAAAAGGCGACTGTGGCTCGCGGGCAAACGGAGGTCTGGCGTCCACTGTGTGGAAACTGTGCTTTAGTCGACAGCAGGTGTGAAAAGAGGCGGGATGAGTGATAGGTGGGTTTTGTTCCCGCCGGACCAGTGAAGGCATGTACGTTAACTCAAGCACTGGACTGAAGAACAGTTGTGAGATACTGGACTCGAGTGTTTCCATTTTATGCTACTGAAGACTTCGGCTCCACTCGACTAACCACAACATTAAATTGTTTAACGTGATGCATTTTCAACTCTAACCCAATAATATAATATATATGAGTACGTTAACTTTTGATACTTTAAGCACAATTTGTTTTTAAGACTTTGTGATGAGCTCACCTCTGTGCCGCGAGTGCAAAAGTATAGAAAGGTAGGTATCGCTTGAGTGACAATTCACTTACATCCCAGTCGGACATTTTATAAGAATAATGAGTGATGTCTATTAATAGACGGGAGCTTCTCTATTTGAGATTCACTAATAATACACTAACCATCAAACATTTGTTTGCAAGCACTTAGTGTAGCACAGCTTGCTGCTGAGGCAAAGTAATGGATAATTAAAATGATGAAGGTAATAATGTTGTCTTCCTCCAGGGCCATTCACATGTAGCAAATTGTTTCTTCTCATAATTGGAACAGAAGCGATTGTTTTTATTTCGAGGGTAGTGATTTGCATCAAAGCTGATTCATATAGCTCGCTCGCCGGTGCTCTCTCTTTATTTGTTTATATTTTAGCGGGGAGGAATGCAAATAGCTTCCAGATTAATATGCAAGCCAATCTGACGGAATGAAGAAGTCTTAATGGAGAAAAAACTCAATTTCAACTTTCGAAGAAACGGTGCTGGAGGTACTTCCATAAAACTGACACTCCGACTTCCCCAGAGTTACTGTCACCCTCTGTGAAGATTAGTAATAGAGGCTGTTCAAAACTAAAATAAAAAATAAGCGATGACTTCTGGGCTCAGAGCAGTCAGGATACATTTATTAATCACAAAATTGTTCCAGCGTGCGATTCAGCAGAAGCAGCAGCAAAAAAAAGGGAAAAGAAAGAGAAGCTTGTCCAGATTAGCAGCCCCATTCCTGCAGCAGCTAATTAAAGCACTTCAAAGTATATTCCCACAAATAACAAGCGGCATTGCAGCAGAAGAAAAACCACATTTGGGTTACGCTTCAAAACAGGACGCTCTGCTCAAGTTCAGCCAATGTCATCCAAGAATGAACAGCACATTTGCTCCAGGCCTCTTACCTCGACTTCATCCACGTCAGCGTCTCGGGATGCTTTTCTGTGTCGGAGTCGCTCGTCACTCCAGTCTTTCTTCTCCCCGTTCCTGCAGGAATCCCATTAACCTGCAGGGCGGAAGCATGCATATTACCAGTCACGTACGCAGAGCATGCGGGAGTGGAATGTCGTGAACGCTGAATATGGAACGACTCTGATCACCAACACAAACAACAGACAGGGAGCTGTTGTATACAATTATTCTCCGTTTTACGGCTCTGTCAGCAGTGAGGAGACTATTTGCATCTCCTTCATTTTTTTTTTTTGCAGCAACGACCGAACTTGCTGCTTACACGGTTGCAATCGTGCTTGTTGATTCCGACGCGAATAATTCTCACAACTAAATGGGGTTATTTGTTCAAACAAGAGATCCAGCGCTGAACCGCAGGAAAGTATGAATAAAAACAAGGGCGCTTGAGCGTGGGATTGGGGAGGGAGGGCTAGACAAAGTGAGGAGACCCAACAAAAAAACACGTTTTGACTCATTCATTCCAAGCTGCGTGGAGGAAACAGCACAATTCAGGCAAATGAATGGTAAAACTCTGCAAGACAGAGATGTAGAAAGAAAAGGGCAGAGAGAGAGTAGCACGGCTAATTTGGTCAAACAAGATAAATACCCGGATAAAAAATTGGTTAGTCAAAGCTAAAACGCTTCACACCTGTCAGAGACAAGTTTGAGACAGAAAAAGACTCTTGGCATCAGATAGAATAAGTTGAGACAAGAAAAGACTTTTTTATTGAGCATCAGGGGGAATGGAAATGCTGCAGAGACAAGCTCAGGGATAAGAAACAGAAACAGGCCTATTTGGATTCAAAAATAAGACACAAAACAACACGGTGTTTCTGCAGCGCTCAGCAGAATTCACAGAACGACGCTGCCTCCGAGAAATTAAGTTCGTATACAACTAAACTGTTTTCCTTGTTGCTTTTGTAGGAAACGTAATCACTGGGTGCATCATGCTCAGAGGCAATGTAGTTTTGAATGAATGCAGCTCAACATATATTAACAGCAGCAGAGTCTCCAGAGGGCGGTTGGGGTGGATGGAAGAATGAGGGACTCACCAGAGACCAGGTTCACATCCAGAGTCCCCTCCGTGGTTCAGGAGCCAACAGCTCTTTGGTTCAGGTTCAATGTAAATAAACAGGTGTGAACTTTTTCAGTATTAAACCAAGACCAGGATCTTTCCAGAACCTGAACCGGTTGCTGCGAGAGTCTGAACAGTTTAATGATGCTGGAGTCGCTACAGGTGGATGTTGCGCTGCAGGATCAGATTTTTGTGGTGGAAAAACAAACACGTTGTCTCTGAACATTTGACAGATTGTGTTTGTGAATTGTCAGATACATAAATGAAAATTTCTTCACTACATTTATAGAAAACAATCTGCAAACATATTTGACTCTGCAAATTAGCTGCATTTTAACATAAATTCTAGGAGACATACATGGTTGCACAAAGAGGCCAAATTCAGCAGTTTTAGACTTTTACCAGACGGTGGCAGCAGCAGGACACGTGAAAAGCCTCGTCACCCGGTGCACTGGGAACGTTTGTCCTGGGACCAAAGCTTTCAACCATCTTTGCTGAATAAATGGACGTGGACGTGGCCCAGGCAACTAAAAGCGCTGGTGTGAGGGGAAATGGGGAAATATAAGCTGTGGTGGGTCAAGAAAACTCTGGTTCTCCCCATTCCGGTTGACAGGAGTTAAAGCAAAGAAAAGCAAGTTTCGCTGTAGGCATTGGGAGTTCCTTTGAAGACACGTCTGCTCGTTTACAATCCTTTAACTTCGGAGACATTAGAGTCCACTTTAGGAACCTACTGTATAGACACAAGAGGAAAATGGAGAGAAACTGGAGGGAAAAAACGGGGTAACTGGAATTCCTGGTTCGTTTTGAGATCAGTCAAGTCTGAGTGTCACACAGTCTGTGCATCAGCTGTTTTTAGCCAGGCAAGTGGAAGGCAACACCGGTCTGTCTGCCAGTCCGCCACTATGGTCCACACTGGATGGACTGTGACGATCCGGACATTCACGTCCCCCTCAGGGCGAATTTTAATAACTTTGATGATCCTCTGACGTCTCCTCTAGCGCCATCATCAGGTCGACGTTTTAATTTTGTCCGATACTTTGGTTTATGACCAAATACCTGCAGAACTAATGACGTTCCCATCAGCCTCAGCTGGACTCAGGCTGGTGAAACACTAAACCAACGCAGCAAACGTGAACATTAAACCTATTAAACATCTGATAATCAGCATGGACACTGTGATTATGTAGCATGCTAACGTTAGCATTCAGGTCAAAGTACCTGGACCCAGGTACAGTCTCACAGAGCTGCCAGCAGGAATCGTTCCGAGTAAAAATGGACTGTTCACAGCCAAGCGGTCAAATTCATGCAAATGGAGGACGGCATCGTTTTTCCTGTTCTATTTTCTCTGAAGGTGCTTTCAGAAATTTTGCAGTGATGCCACACTTCTGCCGCCTTTGCTTCTGAGAAAGGACAGACGTCATTTTCAGACCCACCGAAAGGTCGATCGTCAGGAAAACAAAGACGCTGTGATGGAACAAACCACCCCTGTCGTCATTTTTTTCCCCCCGAGTAGCGTTTTAGTTTCGCACATTCAAATGTGTGCTTCTATAGCTGCAAGTTGTAAGCATGATGCTGGAAGGAGGTAGGTTAAAAAAGGCCCTGTAACTGAGGCGCACGACCTCATTAACCACCGTCCTTCACCGCCCCTGTTCCCTGCAAGCAGGACACGACAAACTAGACCAACCTGCCGACGTGTCCGCAGGAGCTCAAGTGCTCCAGGACTCCACCTCCCTATGCCATTCATCCCACCACACGCACACACGCACATGTGCACACACAAAAACACATAATAAACTACCAGGTGCTCCAACCTCAATAACCCTAGGGGTCGTCATGGTAACAGTAACGAACACGGTCGGGGTCGGGGAACGGTCGTGGATAAAACCGCGGTCTCCCGTGTGAAACTCCTCACCTGACTTCCTCCGTTGCTCCCGTCGTAATCACTGCGGCCACTAGAGGTCGCCCGACAATAAAACCTAACCGTGGGTCGTAATAGGCGGCTGCTCAGGCGACAGACGACCTTTGGGGCGCAGACTCCGGCAAACGGCGAACACCAACGTTCGTCTCCAGTCCAACCACCTCCACTCGGTCTGCACAGACCAGGGATCTTGAGGATAACTACACAGGCTGCAGCCGTTGTCAAAAAATCCTTTGCTCTGAGGATTACGTAACATCAAGACAGCAGCAGACGGCCCTTTTTTTTCTCTTTTTTTCCTTCATGCAGACGATGAATCAGATGAAAACTCGTTTAAGGGTGTATCCCTGACATTTCATTGCCAGTGTTGGAAGAAGTATTTAGATCTTTTACTTGAGTAAGTACTTAAAAAAATACTCTCTCAGGAGTAAAAGCCCTGCATTCAAAAACTTGCCTCGAGAAAAGCTGATATTTATTACCAGCGAAAAATCCTTAAAGTATAGAAGTTAATGTAGTCACTGGCTCTGCCAGGGTTATACGACTGGATTAATATTGATGGATTGAGCTTCTGAGAAGCGTTTTAATATTATTTATATTATTTATCATTATTAATATCGTGGCCAGTTGCAGAACGCTTTGGCGGTGGCTCCATTAACTGTATAACATTCCCTTGTATTTTAATGTGCTCATCGTTGGTTTTCAAATTTTCATCTACAAAGTCACGGTGGAGTAAAAAGTACAATATTTCCTTCTGAAATGTAGTGAAGCAAAAGTGTACAGTAGCATAAGATAAAGATACTTCAGAATTGTGCTAAACTTGAGTAAATGGCCTTATGGCCTTACATGTAAAAGTTTTATGAGGTGATGCATTTGCGTAAGTTCTGTTAAACAACATTAGACACTTTTTCCAAATATTTGCTTAATTAATAATAATTAATTGAATGGCTTCATGTTTATTACCCATGCATCCATCCATTAGCTATACCGCTTATCCTTTGAGGGTCACGGGCTCATTTTTATTATTTATTTAAATTTTACGTAGAATCAAAATAACAAATGAATGTATTTATTCTTTCACTAAGGAAAACGGGGGGGCGACGGCAGCAGATGTGACAGCATGAACACTGACTTCCTATAACAACCTCCTGCCCACACAGCTGGAAGCCACCATGTCATTCAGCACCTAAAGTGTAAAAAAATATTTCGTATGATAAACATGTACCAGACGATGGACATGACAGGTAGATTATCTCTATCTTGTGTAATGGAGCAGCAGTAAAAAAAAAAAAAAAGAAACTGGTGTCTTCTAGTTGCTCGTTTTACTTATTTAAACCATCACACGTTTTCAGTGAAGCACTGGCAGAAATAATGTGACTTAAATGTCCCACAAAGAAACAGTAAAGGCGAAAACGGACTTTCAGAGGTTAAAGAAACGGAGCATTCCAGACATTCGTCCTGTTTGCCACTAGATGGAGCTGCTGTTCTTCTTCACACCAGCTGCAGTCTCAGATTCCTGTGTCTGAGTGTCTGCTGTGCAATTTTCAAGGGATAAACTCTTTTCATTTCTTCTTCACCACAATCAAATAATGCTAGAATGTGCCATAAGCCAGGCGAGGTGAACTGCTTTCACTAAATAAGCAATATTGTTGTGTCAGGACAATGATGAGTGTCTCAGCCCTGGACCCAAATTCAATTTCAAAAGCTCTGATGGGCTTCCAGAGCGATGCTAATTGCTCTCTCTCCCACCAACAGACAGAACAAAGGCTGGCAATCAAAGTCTACCTCTGTCACACCCATTAGCCGAGTTACTGCCCATTTATTTCAGATGGGTTTTCAGACCTTAAAGCGTCACAGCTGAGCGTTGACAATATTATGCGGGGCTGCTATAAATACTTCCAGAGTCCGGGATGAAATTTGATTTAATAGGAAGGTTTTGACTCGTGGAAACTACTGCCGCATGACTTTGTTTAGCCAGGTACATTTGGGATGAGAAGGAAGCTGTTGAAGTCAGGATGACGATGCAGTGCAGGACTACAGCTAAACAAACGCCACAGAGTAGGTAATGGGATCTTTCACAATGTCTAATGCCTTCCAAAACGAACACTTTACCGCATCCGCCAATTCAAATACGCAAGGAAAGCATGAAGAATGGTGAGATTCGTTTTAGTCTGAGCCTCTCACTCGGAGAGAAGCACATCAGGAGGATGTGGTGAGGCAGCAGTTTCTGCTGTCAGACCCACGTCGCACAACAACACCTGTGTCCACAGATGCAGCCATTGTTCTCACCACAGTATTGTACAAGCCGCGGGATCCATACGTACGTGTTATACACACAAGGCGAGTACACAGAAACGATCCACTTTTTTTTAATCGTCATTATTTAAAACGATTTGGTGTAATTGAAGGATTACTGAGTAGAATAATGGAAAAGAACAGAAACTTCTAAAAAGAAGCACTAAAAACAAAAATCTAAAACGATTCCCTACGAGGGAAGTCCTTTGTCACGTCAAATCCGACGGCTCGTCGTTCACCGTGAGCGCGTAGCAGACGTGTGACGGGAACCGCTTACAACGACAATATGAGGTCTCCGCACATACACGAGAAAAGTGGAGGAATAAATCAAATTCTCCGTGTCTGCAAGGCTGAGAGGTCTAACGGAGGTCAAATAACAAAGTACGTGTCCGCCCAAACCACATGGACGTCCGCTGAGTATTCTTCTTAACTATAATCATTCTGGCACAGCTTTTACGAAGCAACAGAAATCCCGTGAAGGGGTCACTGAAGGTCCTCAGCGTCGATACCTGACGTCTGTTCGGGCTGCATTTCAGCTACACTAGCTGCTACTGTCAGTCAATAGGATTTCATTCACACTCACACACACACACACACACTGTACGTACAGTATATATGGGTAGTTAACCAGCTATAAGTGAGGCTTACACATTACTGCGTCACTAATAATATTTATTGACCTTAACTGCCCCTCACGGGGTGAGGGCGTGTCTACTGTTTATCCGACCCGTCTTAGAGGAAACCACGGCCACTTCCGTACGACGAAACCCCCCCACTCCGAACGACCAAAGTCCTCTCCCCAACCCAAACCGATGCGGAAGCGGCCATGGTTTCACCTAAACTGGTTCAGAAAAAGAATGAAAAAAAAAAAATACAGGTGGCGAGGATGAAAGGGACAAATAAGAGCGGATATCAGTCATCAAGCTGATCCCCACCTCCCCCTAACCCTGGAAGAATCATGCAGTTCCTCGTCTTGTGAACTTGAACTCATACGATTCCTACTAGAGACAGTGAGTCTTGGTTTATTTGCCCTTGTTCTTAAGAACAGAGCACTCTACAGTCATATTTCCAGCCCCGACATAAAAGAGCTCTCTTGCAAAGAAAGCTAGTATTTTTGGAAAACAAAAACAAACACGTCTGATCTGAAATAGTAGAGCTCATTCTTGTTTGTGAATGCTGCCAGAGATCCCGGTAAGGCGCACAAATCATCGGAACGGTTAACTTTCTAAATCCCAAAGCTTGCATTCCTCTTTTATCTCCGTCTCACTCTCTCTTCGGTGTCGCAGTCAGCAGGGCTCGATGGTTTGATGACTGGGGTACATTAGTGAGATAAGCGTGTCCACCACCTTCCCCCCTCCCCTCCGCCTTCCCAATGATGCGTGCCTCCACACAGGGTCATTCAGTTGATTGACTTCTCGGGGTTTTTTCCCTTCCATTGGGATTTTCAGAGAATAGAGCTGATAATTGACTGGCTCGTTCCCGGAAAATGAGCTCAGTTACTGTTTAAGTGGCTGTAGAGTCTGAGTGGTGGTGGATGGATGCTAGATGTACGTGCGTTGGCAGCAGTTAGCGTGGCACTGTAAAAATTGAGCACCAATGTGATGTCTGTCTCTATCCTTTAACGGGGTTGTAGTCGGCTGAAAGGGCTTCACAAGCAGCATGCAAGACTTGTTGCACGTGTAGATACAGCAGGTTTCCATGTGTCGCATGTCCAGGTAGATCTTAGCAGAGCGTCTGAAGAATATTGCGGACCATGCACGGGAGGAGGTAAATTTAATCTGTCTAGCAAATACAAACTATACCCTGATCAGGAACGAGTAAGTGCTCCAGCCAGTTAATTCATGCCATCGGTTTCCAAAGTCTGGGGGCCCTTTAAGCGATGGCAGGAATTCAAACTCAGTGACACTGTGCAGAGGGGGCATTCTGAACTGTCTGTCTGATGAGTGAAAATGTTCCACCGAAACAAAGAAAGGCAAAATGATCTGTTATTGCAAATGAAACGAGAGAAAGTGCGATAAGTAGTCAGGGACTCCTCTCCCAAGGCAAATGACAGCGTCGGGCGTTTCAGCAAATACCCCAAGACAACATACACTCTGTCCGGTTTTTAAAGTACACCTAGCTAAAACTGACGCGGTCTAACCCGCACTTCATGACGGTTATAATGCTCAGTTTTTATTGAAACTATTGCTTCGCCCGACAACGTAAAGGGCCTACGAGGCTTGGGGGGGTAACCCACTGTGGTTGGCGGGTTACATGTCTTTCAATGAGAGTCACACGTATGCCAATCACATGTATGACGTGCCTGTCTTTATTATCAATTCTTGGCTTGATTGGAAAATTAATTTCAGCCACAGGCACGTTTACAGAAATGTCTGGAAAGAAATGTGGAAGTGGAGCTCGAAAAAAGAAAAATCAAAGAGAGAAAGTGCAGCGGGGGTCGCAGCTACGAAAGAAAAATCCCCAAGCTGACAGCAGGTCGAGGCGACCGAAAACCCAGCAGATGAAACAGCGACGTCGACGAGGACACCTGCTTCCAGGTTAGCAGGCTGGGCCAATTTAGTTAGCTAACCATTCACTTACTGTATATTTATTATGATTACTATTTTACTTCTATACTTTGTACTTCCTCTTTCCTAACTGCTTGTTGAGCAGTTGTAACAAAGCTATTTCCCTGACTCTGATACTTGTTGAGTAATCAGGTGCTATGCTATCAAAAGGGTGAGGTTCACAAAAGCTTCCCAGATTTCCCAGACAAGCCTGTCATTTAGATGCCTGTGCATGGAAAGATATGGGCTTGAACACGAATCTGACCCGGTAGGTCAAGATATCTGTTAAAGCATCTCAAACGTCTGGGAAACACAGAGGGGTTGCAGGATCAAAGCACGGGGCTAAACAAACTGTCAGATCCATTACTGTTGCTACAGTGAGGGCAGCACCCGAAGCTAAATGCTGCAGAATGGGCTCTCATTGCAAAAAGACATGTTCCAACAGAGACACAGCTATGATGTGGACAACAGTGGGGAAAGATGTGTGGATCCATGGGGCGTACTTACACAACTAGACCTCACCTTTACTGGCGTTCTCTAGCAATATCTAAGAAAGGTCTCAGAGAATCAAAGCTGCTGTCTGACACGCTTGGATCACAGACCATTGACTTAAGGCTGTAGACCTTACTGAGGCACTGCAGGACACATTACAGGAACACAGAGACAATTCATCTTTTGATGAACTGCGGCAAGAGTGGTTCAGTGCTGCAGTGAAGATCATCGGAGGCAGCTCTACACTGAGAGCGTATGTTACGGAAGTGTGTATTGGACAGCAGGAGCTGTAGAAGAAAGGCACAGGGAAAACTGCAATTCACTACAACTTAGGATCATATACATGAAGATATACGGAGGGAGTTTAGAAAAACTAGTACTGAACCTTCAGAGTAAAAGGTTTTTGCCATTTTTTATCTCTGTCTTTATATGACGGTGATTTCAAAGACCTTAAGAGACGCACCAGGCAAGGAAGGTAGCGAAGAAGAAAGCCCTGCGTGAAACTGAAGCGTCCAGTATGGAGTTAGACTTTGCAGGGTGTCTGGTAGAGGTGTGCAGTACACGTTCGAATGATTCCTTCACACCGACTCATCGAACCGAGCTGACTGCTCTGAATCGTCATTCTCTGACCGAATCAGTAGCTTTAAGCAGCGAAGCTCCTCCTTGGTGACTGAGAGCACCGCTGTCAGCTCAGCCGTGAAACCTGGAACATTACTTCCTCATTTAAAGACTGCGAAAGCTACAAAAAGCATCTACAGCAGCAGCCGATGTATTTACCTGATCAAAAGTGCGTGTGTGGCTTATACTGGATTAAATACCTGTACCAGCAACATACTGAATGTACAACTGAAGTCACAATCAGAAGGGTGCAATGGACTGGTAGCGATGGATTCATTGATTGATTTACCAGAATGTCCTGAAAAAAAAAAAAAAACTAAAAAAAACACGACAGCATCCTCAGGGTCAACAAAACGTTGGACTTTGTTCCACGTCTCCTACCGCCAGTTAATCTGTTTCCTTTTATCGTTCCCTCACCTTAACCATTAACCGGGGTTATTATTGTAAGAATGAAGATGAAGGTACCAAAATGGACTCTGGCATCCTAGTTGTGAAAAACTCCTGCTCGCTCTCTTCCTCAGGATAACCCACTTGTAGAGATGGCAGCCAATTTAAATGCATATCAATGTGGGTTAGACGGTCAGGAGTGATGCGATGCAGTTCAGCATGTGGCAAAACTGGTTAAGCACTTTCCTTTGCTGTTTCTGTGGAGGCAGTCGAGAGGCAATGCATAATCAATCACCATCCTGCTTTGTAATTCTGAGGCGCGAGCCGAGCACCTCATATCTCAACCGCATTAAAATGCAGCAACATGAGAAGGAATATGTGTGAGCCAACGCAGCATGGGGCGCTGCATCTGCTGGTGTGAGGAGCTGCACACTGATCGAACCCATCTAGAGACGAGATCTAATCAGACACTGCTACAGTGCACACATAAACAATGTGTGAGGCACACAGAGCTTGCGTGTATTGTATTTGTGTGTGTGTGTGTGTCTAAAATATAGCACAATCAGTTTTCCTTTGCTATCAACAGCCTGCTGTCAGTCTGCCCTGAATGTCAAATCACCCATTAAAGCGAGTCGAGGTGCAGAACCTTGAACATCCTGGTGTAACTTTGACTGATTTTGACAGTGATTTTCCACGCTTGACTCGGGGGGGGGGGGGCACATAAAGTAACGGCGAGACAGAGATAGAGAGAGTGTTTATGTGTGTGAAACTTGTGTGAAATCATATTTGTTAGACAGGTTGCATCCGGCTGTAAGCTTTCTACTGCTGTTTATCCGTGTCTGTGACCCGATGTCACAGCTCTCGTTTGCATGCGAGTCTAATCCGCAACTCTTCGTTGATTCCTTTTCAGCAGCCGGAAAAAAAAAGAAAAAAGAAAAAACCCAACAAAAAAAATAAACATAGAAAGAGCGAGTGAGATAACATACTGTTCCGTGGATGGTGCTACAGCTAAAAGCATCATTAAGCACTAGGTGACTTTTATGGGTCTACGGGTGACAGTAGCAATACAGAACCTAATGGTCATCGACAGGCTGAATGTCCCAGTGGAGACACTCATTTTGAGGAAGTTCCATTTTCAGGTTGGGCTTTTTTTTTTTGCTTCTATTCCAAATGTTAGCCTGCTGTATTAGGGCGGGCTGGTAGAAATATTAGGTGGGTAACGGGGGCGGTAGGTAGCCCAGAGGTTACAGGAGCAGACTAGTAGCCCGGTATCCATCCATCCATCCATCTGTCCGTCCATCCATCTGTCCGTCCGTCCATCGTCCGTCCGTCCATCGTCCGTCCGTCCATCGTCCGTCCGTCCATCGTCCGTCCATCGTCCGTCCGTCCATCGTCCGTCCGTCCATCGTCCGTCCATTCGCCGTTGGCAAAAATTCAAACAAATTCATCCGTGGTTGAGGTGTTTGTATTTGTTATCGATTTCTCGTGGGCCAAGATCACCACCATTACTTGTTTAAATGTATTTGTCATTTCCGTTTGACCACACAATTTCCCAACTGTTCCCAACCAGTCCTGTTTTACATGGGAACGTTTGCTGCGCCGTGTTGACAGTGCGAGTGAAGGAAGCACTTTATTCTAAATGTAACTTCTTACACAACTAAGTGTTCTGAACACACTATGGATTTGTTAAATAAAAGTAAGATGTATGCTGTTTTGGTAGTCATTTTCACACAAAGCCTTTTTAGCGTTTTGAAGTATTAACTCCATAACACACTGTATTTTTAAGTTTAACAGTATGAAAGAGACACACATTAAAATGAACTCAAGCTGAGAGTTGTATTTTACTCTACATGGGAGTAGTGCTTTAACCCCTGAAGAGGGTTAGAAGATCAAATCTTTAATTCTGCCGTGGAGCGTATTCGATCGAACACTCAGGCTGAGCTGATTTGTTTATCCCAAAAGCCAGAAATTGCTAATTCAACCAATAAATTTGAGTTGATGCAAATGGGCCGTTGATGGAAATTCACCAGTAGAAGCTAAATCTGCTGCAAAGCATCTCCTCTCTCTGAGATCGCTGTTTTTGTACACGATCCCTGACAAAAATAGGCCTAATAAACAAAAGCTTTACTAAAGTTAAACTAACATTTACTAAATTGTTCCAATCCACACACGAGTTAGAGCAGGTTGTGTGTGTGTGTGTGTGTGTGTGTGTGCGCTTCTACTTGCTTTGCCTTGCTCTGTGTGTGCAATCTGAGCCATCACGGTTCACAGTTGTCATAGCAACACCCGTCCTCCACGGCATACACCTACAGACACCGTGCAGGGGACGGGGCTGCTTCGGAGCGCCGTGTGTTTGTGCCCAAACACGACGACGAGAAGAGGGGGCGGACAGTGGGCGACTTGGGAGGCGGGCTGCAGCCTGCCCACCTAATCATTATGATTAGGTGGGCAGGTGGTACTGGTATTTTCTGTGCTATTTTTCCATTGGCTGAACCAAAAAAAAAAAAAAAAAAAAAACCCCACCCCTTCACATAGCCACCGCCGGCCTGGTTGCAAATGTAGAGTAACTTGAGACCCCCTGAAAATCTCGTTTTACAGTTTTCTCCCTGCTGCGGTGATGTATAGGTGTACATCCTGGATAACCCACTGACATCGTCGTCGGGTGGGGTTGCGGGTGTAGCAGAGCCCAGAAGGTGACCCGGGCCCGAAACTTGGAATCAGAGAAGGCAACGACATGCTGCCTTTTTAGCTTCATATTAAGCTACTCTTTGAAAGATGAGTGTTTTGCTAAATATCCCAGAGTTATGGTGGATCATGACACGTGTATAGGAGCAGAAATACAAGAGACGGACAAATGCGTGTCTTTTTGCACCAGAGCCAAATGGACTGTGGGCTGAGAGAATTCACTACATCACATTAGGCTCGTTGTCGATGAGCTGCGCCACAACTGGAAAAGCAGACGAGAGCAAGATGTGGCAGCAGAGGGCAGAGACAAAAAGCTGCTGTCAAGACACACAGTTCCCATAAGTCTTCACAGTCTGGAAGTCCCCGATACACTCACATCCCGCTAGAGCCCGTCCCGACTGAATAAAATGTGATCAGACCGAACTGTTCAGCTTGCACTCGGTCTCAGATAACTGTTGTTTCAGTAATGTTCTTCGATGTGACAGGGTGGACGATTAAAGGCTGCATCGGCCATCTGTGATCATCACGTCAGCATTTATGGTTTAATCTCCATATTACTCCATTTTTTTACACGCAAATTCAAATGGGCGACAAATCTCTAAGGCAGCTGACGTCCCTGAATCATGAATGTGCCCAGACTTCATTGCTGGACCTGTCTCTCAAACAAAAGAAATACAAAACACACACACACACACAACACACAAAAACAACAAACTTTTTTGTCTGTACTTGGGGGGGGGGTTTTTTTGGTACTTTAACCAAGTAACCCAGCACTTGGCAAGGCGACTTGCATCAGGTCAGTGTGTCCTTATGCTGAGCACCTGATGGGGAGGCTTTCAAAGGAACCCAAGGCTTCCTGTGTAGTTGCAGCGGACGGTCATCTCGAGCAGCGTCTTCATTATATTCTCTGGAAGTGGGGGCAGAGTGGAGGGCTGCCTCCCTCCGCTGCTGCCGTCTCACGCTGCTTCGTTTTTCTCAGGGCAACTTGTCAAAGCAGCCAACTGACGCCACCGTCTTACTCACCCTCTCACTACCCGCCATCCCTCAGACTCTGGATCTGCCGCTCTGCGACGCCCTCACGTATCCGTGGATCTTTTACCTCTTGTGTTTGTATCTCTCTTTGTTTTGGGTTTCAGCGTGTGCTCTCTTCCGGGAGTCTTGTCAATTTGTTATCCGTCAGTGATTTAAAGCAGGCAGTGATAAAACTTGAATAAACAACAAACTATGCAAAATATATCCGATGCGTGCAATAGCAGAGTCCAGAGTCTGTTGTGAAACCTGAGAGAGTGAGGCTGGGTGAAAAGCTCTCCCACATGCTGTAACAGCTGACTCACTGACTCCATGGAACATAATCTCCAAAGTCCACCTGTGGTGGCTGCGTCAGATTCTGGCCCGGGCGCGGCGGCCGGAGAGCCAGTGTGTCGGCGTCCACCGGGCACGCGACCGCGGCGACTCATTCGCCGGTCACGCGGTAGATCTGCCCCGCTACCTCTTTACACCTGGGGCTGTTTTTGCCATTTCTGAGGCGTGAAATTTGCTCGTGAATGTATGTAAATCCCTGTAACCACGGACAATTGACCTCAAACAAAACACTTTGTCTTTAGATACACACAGCGAGTCTTATTCGTCTTCACAGTCCATAAAGCAAGAGAAGAAATGATTCAGTTTCCTTATGCTAATAAACACTACTCATGAAAGACAGATATAAAACAAAGATAAGACAGTGTGCTACAGAAAAGCTAATTAAAAGGGAGTAAAGCGAAGCCACAAAGAATCTGCGAACTTGTTTTTCCAAAATGCCTATAAAACAGAAAGAAGTTGGTAGAACAATTCAAGAGTATGTGACTATAACCCGATCGTGATGCAGCTGCATCCAGTGAAAACCCGTTGGCATCATCAAAAGTGTGATGTCAACTCAAAGACAGATAAGAAAAGGAAAAAACATTTGCTTTGTATGTATTTTACGCTATGAATACATTTTTGAAAAAACAAAAACCAAAATCTACTCATCATGTACCAAGATGATGAGGATGGTGATGCTGAAGCCATGACGACATTTATGAGCAGCCCAACTGACCATGAAATCGATCCTGAAATATCTGGCTAAGACACGAAGCGCCTTTAAAGCTGCAAATAAAGAGTGAAATTCTGTGAACATGGTTTCTGAATGTGTCTCCGTCTGTCCCCCGGTCCCCTTCGCGTTGCTGCGTTACCCTGAACAAGGCTCAGTTGACCCCATGACATTCTCTGACATGTAAAAGTAACGTCGAGCGGATCGCAGATGAAGGCAGAACTGTGTTTTCTGCTTCTTGTGTCATTACATCTGTGGTTGGGTTTTGCAGTGTAAATATAGATATATGGTCTGTGCCCCTTTTCGACCTCATCTCTCCTGTCTTCTCTCCTACTGTATGTTCTGGCTCGTTTCTTCACTCTGGAACTCACATCTGCCTTTGCGGGTTCAAGGGCACGAACTCGTTTTCATACCTGGCTCTCCTTCCTGTGTTTCGCCTCGCTGTCATGCAGCCATTTTGTCTAAAACTCACCACATCTCTTGGATCCCAAGAGAAAAATCTTTTTCTTGGACTTTGAAGACTCCCTCTGCTTCCTGGACTTTGAATGACCTTGTTTTAGTGGACTTCTAGTAATTGATGAGGCAAAATTTGAGTCGCTCTTTTTAAATGTAAGCTAATTTAATAAATATGAAGTGTAGCTCTGATTGCTTTATTCATTCTGATTAATCTACACAATTAACCACACCCACACCTCGGCCGTGGCAGCCCTCCTGAAGCCGGCGAGGATCCGGTGTTGAGATGAAAAATGAGTTTTATCGTAACATGGGTAACCTTTAACCATGGTCGAGTTGATCCGACTCAAAAAAAGAAGGTCTTGAAAAAGGCAAGTAAATAGAACCATTCATTTGAACGCATGTTCACTTAATATCTACTTGCTGAGTTTACTTCCAATTCAGCAGTATTTACTTCATTTTCATGTTTTAAAACTTCTAAATGTCCAGTAAACTCCAGTAATCTTTTTAAGAGTGGCGGGTCTTTGTAGGTCTCCTGCTGCGTCAGATCTTAAATAGAACTAGGTAAATAAGGGACCAAACTCCAATTCTAGGAATCCCTTAAAACTTCCCTCCACTGCCCCCAGACTCACTCTCCCCCCTGAACACCGCCTCTCCCGTCTCCTCCCTTCTCCTTCAACTATGCTCCCTCCTTTCCCCTTCTCCCCGTCTGTCTGTCTGTCCCTCCTGCTCATATGATTTCCCGTCCTACTTGGGACTTACGTCCTTCAAAAGGTTGCGACCGGCCGTGACTGCTCTGCTGATGCAACAGGATCCTATGTGCATTAAGTACTATTGCCTCCTGCGACTTTCAAAGAACCCCTCGGATCCAAGACCACTTTGAAGTGCCCCTTATCGATCTCTTCCTTTTAAGTCCGGGCCCCTTAAGGATGAGAAGATGGAAAGAGAGAGAGCGAGACCGAGAGACAGAGGGAAGACAAGACATTTAGATCTTGCCTCCATCTGACCTCCTTGACTCCTGGAAACAAAAATGGCTTTGTTGCTGTGCTGGGATGCACATGGCACAAACCCTCAATCATACATACAAAAACACACACAGTGGCTGTATACGCTAGGCTTGAATGTTTTCCTGGGATTTTAGAATTCTCGCCTCCAGACAAAACCATTACTCCCTCCACAAATAAGGTTTGATTTTAAACACAGGCGTAAGATGAGTAATAATAAATGTGTGTATATTTGAAATTTCTGATGCTTTCTTTTCCATACACACTGTCACGTGATGATATTTTTGTAGAACAAACACAACGCCAGCCACACAGAATCGTTTTATCCTTTGTTTTTCATCAGTTCAACACGTCTGAGTGTTTCCATGGGGGCACAGTGGTTCTTACTGTGTGCACTGCCATGGAAAGTTGCATACGTTCATTTCAGCGTACTGTCTCGGTGGTTTGAGACATGGTGGTACCGTTGGTGGCCGTTTTGCTTGTAACGCTGGGACTTTCTTCTGCACTTTTAGTCTGCATGTCTGATTGAACGGCCAGCATAGGTTCCATCTACTCATTTTGCACCCTGCTGCAGCTGAAAAGTTTCTCCAGTCGTATTCCTCCAACACTGGCATTCAGTGAAAAGTCAACAGCTGCGTCGTGGCGTTAGCGAGGTTAAAAGGAGGACACTTTGCTTTGTTACATCCCAAAGTCATGCTACAGATACATGCCGACCTCTCTTCCTTCTCATTTGCTCGGTGCGTGTGCACGTGTGCGATGGGCTACAGTGGGTGTCTCGTGATTGGACCATTGGAGGGAACCGCTGCATGTCGATCGATAGCTTATGACTCCTTCCGTATTTAAAGGCCGGCCGACAGCAACCTGGGGACCTCCGCTTCTTTGAACCCTCCCCCCAGCTGATGCCAGCAGCTTCTCCGGCGTTTTGTTTTGTTTTGTTTTTCTGGGAGAGAGACTCTGTGGCAGCTCAAGGCTTTAACTGGGACGTTTTGTGCAGACTTTTACAAACAAATCTCTGATAGCTCTGATTCTGCCAATTTGTAAATAGTTTGCTGTAAATAATTCAGTGTAAATGTTGAGCACTGTGTAGAGTTTTGGCCTCTACTCAACTCTAAAGCTTTGAAAAAACAAAACTGCTACTTTGAACTTCAGCTGGTCTGAAAGTGGGACGACTGAGGATTCTCACTGCATGTTTTGTCAAGGAATCCCTGGATTGGGGACATACCGAAACAGTCGTCAGTACGCATGATCAGTCTGTGAAAGATGCAAGTGCGCGCACTCACACACACACACACACACACGCTAAAATCCTGGATTCTTGCCTGTAGTTTTTTTTCCAGAGGAAAGGGAATTAATTTGGCAAAACACTCTGGTGATTACTGGAATCTCGGGTCCTGGTGCCGTACTTCGACATGTAGAGATCTTCAAGCTCCCCAAAGCAACTACCCTGCTTTGCGTCTTTGAGCAAGTTTCTCCATCTTAAGGCCTTGTTTCGTAGCTGACATCTGACCATACATAGGATGCGGTCAAACAAAAAGGAGAATCGGCGCTGCTTCCTGAGGATGGAGGACGCCGTGGCGATGACAATCATCCCCCCTCATTGACTGCAGCTCTGCTTCGCTCAAGTGACCGAGGTTGAGAGGAAGCACTCTGAGGCTGGTGAGAACAGCCTGGGGCATAACATGGCCAAAGCTTTGGCTTCAGCTCCACAGTGTGAAGGCGACAGGAAAAAAGGTAATCCTTTTCTCTCCGTGCTCGCTTTCTCTCCTGCCCGCTCTCTGGAAATCTTCCTCCAGCAGAGAAACAAAGCGGGTCAGTGTATCTGACGGCACCACAGATCTGCCTTCCGGCGTCCGTGCAAATTTACACATTCACAGGTCAACGGTTTTGTGTGCGCGCAACCGTTTATGCCAGAGTGGTTCCGTATACTCTCTGTCGGTGAAGCTGGTGACTACTGAACAGTTTGAGTAACCTGTGAGGAAAAACCATGATGATATCAAGGTGGTTTTGAGGAAAAATAACCACGTAATTGCCCAATAGCATTAAGTGTAAGTAAGACAGGGCATCCATCACTGTAAAGGTCACAGGTTTGATGATCACAACAGGAAGTGTGTGTGTGTCTAAACAACCACTGAATTCTGTCAAAGACAGTGTCACAGTCCTCACCTCCCAACAAAATGTCACTCTGCACAACAATAATTCTTCAAAGCTTGAGATGACCCAGCTGTTCTTATTCTCTTTTACAGCCTCATTCTGTGTCGTGTGATGGAAAAAACTGCACTGACATTTACAACACATGAATTCCAGTGCAAAAAGGTACATACACAGCAGAGATGGAGGGTGCAAAGTGACATGTACTTGATATGCACTCGGATGGGTTGGCTCACACTCAGTTAGCACCCACTATATGCAGCGCGTTCAGACAATATTCAGAGCCTTCACTGTTTTCACTTTTTGTTTTGTTGCAGCCTGATGCTAAAATCGTTTAAATTCATGGTTTCCCTCATCAATCTACACTCAGTGCTCCGTGATGACAAAGTGAAAACTGAATTTTAGAGTTTTTTGTAAATGTATTAAAAAGGAAGAACTGAAATATCACATTGACATAAGTATTCAGACACTTTTCTCAGTACTTAGTTGAAGCACCTTTGGCAGCGAATTTGGGGATTTTCTGCCCTTCTCTGCAGATCCTCTCAAGCTCTGTCAGGTTGGACAGGGACCGTCAGTGGACAGCCATTAGCAGGTCTCTCCAGAGATGTTCGATTGGCTCCCTCCTGAGCCACTCCTGCGTTGTCTTGGTTGTGTGCTTAGGGTCAGTGTCCTGTTGGACGGTGAACCTTCAGCCCAGTCTGAGGTCCTGAGAGCTCCGGACCAGGTTTTCATTAAGGTTCTCTCTTTACTTTGCTCCGTTCAGCTTTCCCTCAACCCAGACCAGTCTCCCTGTCTCTGTTGCTGAAAAAACACCCCCAGCATGGTGTTGCCCCCACCATGCTTCACCGTTGGGATGGTGAAGGTGATGAGTGGTACCTGGTTTCCTCCAGACATGACACTTCAGTTCAATCTTGGTTTCATCAGACCAGAGGATCCTCTTTCTCACAGTCTGAGAGTCCTTTAGGTTCTTTTATGGAAACTCCAAGCAGCTTTCATGTGTCTTTCACTGAGGAGGCCTCTCTGACATAAAGGTGGAGTGCTGCAGTGATGATTGTCCTTCTGGAGGTTTCTCCCTTCTATACGCTGGATCTCTGGAGCTCAGCCAGAGTGACCACCGGGTTCTTGGTCACTTGTCTTACCAAGACCCTTCTCCCCCGATTGCTCAGTGTGGCCGGGCGGCAGCTCGAGGAAGACTCCTGGTTCTTCCAAAGTTCTTCCACTTAAGAATTACGCAGGACGAACGAACGAACGAACACCGGGGACGATGCTTGTCGGCAGCAAATGGGACTCGGTCATATTGGCAGAGTTAAACAGGCTAAGACAAGAACACACAGAAGCGGTTGATGACAAAAAAAGGCTCTAGCAAGACTAGAGACTAAAATGAAGTTATTTGTGGGGGGAACCTCCTCGTTTGAGCAACGGACAGTAAATATGGAGGAAACACAGGGAAATGTGGAAGACAGGACAGGGTGGCTGGAAAGATCGGTCGCCTTTCTACTTCACCAAGAGGCAAACTTTTTTTTGAAGTGTGATGACTAGGAATCAAGGTTGAGGCATTATACTATGCAGATTCACGGCATCCCGGAGGGCTCCGAGAAAAATGACACCAATGGATTTGTGACTGATTTTATCCGTACTTTAATACAAATTCCAGACTGCATGGACATCCGCACTGAAAGGGCACACCACTCACTGATCCCCAAACCCAAAGAGAGCGCTGCTTAATACAATGCACGCTGAGGATAAACGGAGCTGGCTAAAGGTACTATACTGACTATGTAAATTAACAGAAACATTGGTTAAATTGAGCCAAACTGAGGCTCAGTTGGACTAAGTAGCAACGTTACATAAGAGCTGGGAAGTTGCAGGTGTACATTGTACGATTTTTCAAGAGAAAATTCATCACGTCTCTCTGGTCATGGGGCTTTTGGGAGTCATATTCCCTTGTTATTATGTATTAGTTCTGAAGGAGATGCTTACTGTTTGCCTTTTTCACCGTATGATGTTTTGCACAGTTGTTTTGGTATATATGAGGTGCAGAGCTGATGGGTTTCAACTGAAACTAATATGAATAGGTTAAATCTTGTATCTTATACTGTCCATGCTTTAAAGCATCCCATCAAGAGGAAGAAGACACTGAGCCAGCTGAAGAAACTGCAATGCTCAGTTGCTCTGCTACAAGAAACACACTTAGTTGAGGGTGAAAATACAAAATCTAAAAAATGATTGGGTAAACCCCAATGCTAAATTAAAGTGTTTCATGCTACATATGGCAAGAAAAGAGGCATAGCCATATTAATTAATAAATCTCTACCATTCTCTGTAGAGAAAGTGATAAAAGACAATATGCCAAGATTTGTAATGGTTGTTGGCTCCAGAGGGGATTTGACTATCTCTGTACTAAATGCCTATGTCCCAAATGAGGAGAAAGAGAAATTCTTTAAAAACATGCTAATGTAATTACTAGTAATGGAAAGGGGGATGATATCAGTGGGGGGGGGGGCCTCAATACGGCACAGAATGGCATTTAAGACAGGTCGCTACCAGAACAGGGACCAATCAGGAAAAAAAATCCAGTATTGATAATGTTATCAAGGAGTTAGGCTCTCCTGATCCACGGAGAAATAGTAAGCCCAGAGGGAAGGATTTGACCTTTTATTCAAATCCACATGGAAGTTAGTCAAAGATAGATTTTTTTTGTGTGTGTCACAACAACGTGTACACAAAGTCTTGAACGGCGGCATAGAGACCTTAACTATAAGTGATCACGCCCCTGTTACCCTAACTGTAGCTATGGGTAAAGAATCTCTTTTTAAATACTGGAGACTCAATGTGCCAGTCCTATTAGATAAGAGGGAGGTAAAGGAACTGAGACGAAATTGAAAAGGCATACTTTCAAATAAATGGCGAGGTATCACCATCGATTTTATGGGAGGGGGGAAAAGCAGTTACAAGAGGGAAAATAATAGAATACCACCCAGGCTGAGAAAAGCTCGTCTAGAACAGCAGAGAGAGTTGGAGAGTAAAATCAAAGAACTAGAGCTGGAACAGAAAAGAACATCAGACAACTCCACACTCCATGAACTGAGAAAAAAAAAAAAAAAAAAAATCCGCCATAGATTAGATGAACTTTTAAAAATATACAGCAGAAGGAGCCTTACGTTTACAAACCAGAGATACTACGAGATGAGCAATTGAGCTGTTTATCAGCATTTCAACTTCGACAGGCCCAAACAAATCACGGTAAAGCCCACAGAGAAAGCGCAAGTCTTCGCAGAACATTACGAAAAGCTACAGTGGGGTCCAAAAGTCTGAGACCACTTCCCCAAAGTGACCTCAGGCTTCTGGACTTTTGCACCGTGTATAGCGATTCAGAGTCCAATAGCATGGAAAGCAAAACATGGGCATTCCTCAAAAGATTACGTTACGTTACGAGGCATCTGAAATGATACAGCCAATTTCATTGCAGGAAATATGGCACTATAAAAACTCTAAAAACCATGAATCACACACATCCCGCAAGAGATCACACCTGTACTATCGAAAGTCTTTAACTATGCTCTATCATCAGGTAACCCACCAAAACCTTGGTCAGAAACCATCATCTCGGTCTTACATAAGGAGGGCAAAGATCCAACTTCACGGGAGGGGTATACACCTGCCAGTTTCCTCTGTAATGACTTAAAAACTTTAACAAGCAGACTGGCAGAGAGAATGCAGAGATGTATAACTAAATGAATCATACAGATTTTAGTCCCGGTAGACAAGGTGCTAACAATGCTAGGAGAAGATGAAATGATTATTATGTCATGCACTCATAACAGTTCCCAGCCTACCATGATGCTCAGCTCAGATGCACAAAAGGCATCTGATCAGGTAAAATGGAACTTCCTATTCCATACATTGGTGGTTTTGGGCTTGAACTCAACTGTCGTAGACTGGGTGAAAACAATGTATAAAAACCCCAAAGGCTGTCGCCTGTCAGACGAGGAGAATGTCAGAATCACAGATGATATATTAACACATGTGAGTGACCCATCCTCATCTATACCAGCCCCGCTGAACAAACTATCAGGATATTTGACCGATCCAGGCGAATCAGTAGCTACGATGCCGTCAGGTGAATGTTCTACAGAAGTAAAGGGGAAGGTTCACTTCAAAGGGACTAATAAAGGGTTGAGATACTTGGGCATTATCATTACTCCTATCACATCACAGATACTTTAAACATTCATAGCAGGACACAAACTAACTAGCAGCCCAATATGAAGGGAATTGGACGAGAAGGTGAAAATGCAGTATTTTAATAAACCCATCTATCACTTCAAAATACAGCATTACATCTGAACTCTGTTGGAGGGGTTGTGGAGTGGTGGGGGTCTTCACAAATCTATTTTGGGATTGCCCAAAGCTCTTTGATTTCTGGAAGAGTGTTCAAAAAGAGATCAAACGGGTTTTGGTATTAACTTTACTTTAGATCCAGCACTTTTCATACCGGGGTAAACTTCCCGATAATATGACAGATAGAGATTTGATTTATTTATTGAGAATTCTGCTTCTAATAGCAAAGAAATTGTAACAGTTTCCTGTTTGAAGCCGCAGCCCCCCCCCCAACATAACGCAAGGGGGAGACAGGTTAAAATAGGTCTTTATCATGGAGAAAATCACAGTGAGATTACAGATGAGATCAGACAGGTTCCCTGAAAGATGATCACCATTAAAACAGGCAACGCCAGAGCTCTAGTCACCTCTTTTTTCCTTCTCTTATTTTTTTATATTTCATTGTTTTTATCTCTATTTTATTTCTCAGCTATAAGCCACAAAGTATGTTTGGTGAATGGGGGAAAAAAACGAATTTAAACGATTTTAGCATCAGGCTGCAACATAACAAAATGTGAAATTAGTGAAGGGGTCTGAATACTTTCCGAACGCATTGTATCTTTTACTTCAGTAAAAGTACCAATACAGTAATGTAAAGATACTCCATTACACCTAAAAGTCCTGCATGAAAAATCCTACTGAAGTAAAAGTACAGAAGTATTAGCAGCAAAATGTAGTTAAAGTATTAAAGTAAAAGTACCCGATCTGTTGTTCTACCTGACATCATTAGATGATTAGTACTGAAGCATCAGGATGTAGCAGCATGTTGCTGTTGTAGCTGCTGCAGGTGGAGCTGGTTTAATTCTCTGTTTAATACACAGGGGTCACAGGTAAACCTGAGGGGTCGTCAGGTGATTCATGGCAGAGGAAAGAGGAAGAAACACAAACCTGTTTTCAGTTTTTGGACGTTTATAGATGTTGGATCATTTCAACCTTTATTGAAATGAAACCACGTGAGAAGTTTAGAGGGAAAAATCACCGTGTGGTGGAGCTGGTAACGACTCATAGACATCTGAACCGTGACCCCCGACTACACTCTGCTGTTAGAAAGACGTCAGAAACCAAGAAGGTTGGAAACCACTGGTTTCCCCTTCAAAAACGTCTTGTATTTTAAAAGCTTGTTATATTATCTGATGTGTAAAATCCTCATCTCAAAAGTAACCGGTAACTAAAGCTGTCAGACAAATGTAGTGGAGTAGAAGTGTAAAGTAGCATGAAATGGAAATACTCAAGCATAGTACAAGTACCTCAAAACTGTGCTTAAGTGCAGTACTTGAGTAAATGTGCTTAGTTACTTTCCACCACTGCCCCGACCAGAATCACCTCTCGGACACGATGAAAGTCCCCCATACTGAATGTGAGTCTGAGAGCTTACACCAAAACCTGATGGAACACATCTGCAGGGTGAACCAGGCCGTTCTCCGGAGAACCGTCACTCAGTCAGGGTTCCTTCATTTCACTGATATTTCAAATCATACAACCGGAGGACAAAGACAAAGATGTGACAAATATTCACAAATTTAGTCGTACGAGCAAAATGTCTCCCACAACCAGTCAACACTGGTTTCTTTTACTAACGACTACGATCTTTCCCTAACTAGGTCGTAAACCTGGTAGTTCTACTGTTATATACTGAATATATACTGTATAAGTATATACACTACTTTCTGTTGTCGTCCTGCCGACACGGTCACCAGTTGAGAAAATGCTCACACGTGAAGAGAGACACACGTATTCACAACCAAGACACGTGTGTGAACAGACTCGTATTGAATACTTGACTCACACAGAAAACGCTCTCGGGTTGTATTTGTTGTTAAGGTATCAAGACTTGTTGCAGAGTTATTTGCTTTTCAAACATTATTAAACTCGCAGCTACAAAAGCAATTGCGCTCCTGCACGGTTGTGAGTATAGAAATGGCACTCTGGGTGCCACTGTTGTCCGAGCTGAGGTTTTCATCATTGTGCCCTTTTCTGCCAATTATTACAGAAGCGAGAGTCGGGGGCCTTGCGGCTTAAAGGATAAGTCTGGGTATATTATTCTTTCTTGTCAACAAATCCTTTGAAAAGATCAAATCCAGCAACGAATTTACCCCACAAGTAAATATTGTCTGTGTGGAGCACCCCGCGTTTCCCGTCTGCCCCTCTACCACCATCTCTCAAGTAAAGACAAGAAGAAAAAAAAAAAAGTGAAGTGTGTTTATCTACAGCCTGATGTGTCTTCTTCCTCTGAGCCACAGAGCTCCACTGCTTCCAGAAACTATTACAACACATGAGTGAACCACACTGGGCGACATGGTCCTTCGTCACCATGAACACACACACACACTGTGGTGTGTTTGGACAGCACCAGATGTGGATAAATCCACCGCTGAAAATAGTCCCCAACAAATGCCCTGTTTCCTCCGGTTTATCTGATAAAAGCCGAAGTTAGCAGCTGTTTCAGGAAATTACTGAGACTTCTGTTTTTAATTGAAACTATTTGTGACCCATTTTATAGATTCTCATCCTCAGTAGGAACAACTGGTCTTAGGGCTGAGAGCACCACACAAGGGACTTCAGAGAGTATTGAGAGAAAAACCCATGGTTGGATATGGTCTCTTCGAGGGGTTTGTTGACAATAATACATATTATTGCCGGCCTTATCCTTTAACAGTGTCACCCCACAGGAAGAAGAACGCAGGTTGACGCCCCCTCCGGTCCCTGCCAAACCTTAAAAAAGATTGACCTAGTTAGGATGCAAATATTTGCCCCGCTGCAAGGTCCGAATGCTCCGATACTTATTCCAGGTGTGCAAGCAAAATGAAAAATCAACCCTTAAAAAAAACAGGACTACTTTATCCTTAAAGGTCGACTATCGAGGGCATTTGGAAGAGGTTATCATATAAGGGGGGGAAATAATAGATGTAAAATTAAATATCTTATGAGAAAGTCTCTTAGGGGCTACTCAGTGGTGTAGTTGCAGTGGTCTGCATCAGAATTAATTAGATACTCCTGAAGTCAAAGACACACCTAGAAACCTTAAGGTTTAAAAACTTCAAATTTAGTCCAACCTTGCCTCAGGCATTTCATTCGGGCGCGACACCTGAATTCCAAAACTTTTTATTATTCCCTCGCAGACTTTGAGCAAACCTCAAATACAGTGAGTGGTCATGCTGGGAATGTGGATGTGATTTCACACGTGGAAATGTCCCAGCATAGGGTTCTGATTGAGAGTGAGTGGATTCTTACGACGGGCTCATTACGTTGAGGGTGTTGGTCTGTGAAAGTGATTGGGCATAATTGGGCAATTGCTAGTGATTAGTGGGAAGTATAAAGGGAGGCTCAGCTCCGGTGAAATGACTTGGCTATTAGAGATGAGCCATAAAGGAGGCTGTATGTACGCACACACACACACACACAAAAACAAAGACACATGTCTATGCATAGAGCTCCCTCCACACACACAATGGGAACATCAAATTCACAGTCCAAATACATTTATGAAGAGAATCAAATAGAATACATGACATAAATTAAGAGGCCCAGACCGAGTAGTTGGCACGGACCCTGATAACACACACACACACACACACACACACACACACACACACACACACACACACACACACACACACACACACACACACACACACACACGCTCAGTGAACTGTATACTCCTCCCAGGTTATTATTCAACAGTCGCTCTGAAAGCTGCTCTCTGTGACTTCCTTCATTAACCTGTAATTGTTTCAGGGCTCAGAGCGGGATAAGTATTGGATGTAATTAAATCTGACCTTTCCCCAAAGCTGTTTAACCCTTCTTTTGAAAGTATGTAAGTTGGTCTGTGTGTGTGTGTGTGTGTGTGTTTCTATGTAAATACTGCACAAGACAATGCATATTCAATTAATTGATAATAAATGCATAGACGGTCTGAATTTCTGCCTTGAGGCGCCGTTTGGATGTTTTGTTTTTGTGTGTGTGTTCTCTATACTCAACACTCACACACACTTGCTGAAAAATGTCGTAATTACACACAAATCTCAACGGCTTTAAACACAAAGTAATGAGGGACATCACATACTGAGACTGGTGAGTAAACTGGCTGTTTAGTTCAGACTAAACCCTCGATGCTCCGTTAACTAACATCTATGTTGAATACAGTGGAAAACAACAGACAGTAATCACCGTTTCATTAAACGGCCAGTGTTAGCCGGACGGCTAAATTTCAACCGCAGTCCTTAGTGTTCTTAAACAAACGAAGTGCCAGGCTAGGAAATACAAACAGAAGGTAATAAGACGCCAAAAAAGACAGTCAAAAAAATAAAATAAATCAGCCTGTACCACAGCAACAGGAGGCAGCAGTCAGGCAAAGACACTGTGTGAGGTGAAGGGAGAAGTGCGTGCAGGTCTTGTGAAAACAGGAAGTTAGTTATTGTAGTTTGGCCGATGATTGGGCCGCTGGAGCTGGGCTAGGGCTAGCGGTGTCACGGAGGACATGTCAGATACTTTAAAACCATCGGCGCCCGACGGCCGCAATTCGCATCGGAACCCACACTCCCGCCGAGTCGCACTTCAGTCGGGTCTGAACACGCAAACATGAAACGGGAACAGCCGGTGGCGACTTCGTCAGGCTCTCAGTGGTGCCAAAATCAGCGATGAGACCCACATATTTGACTTTAAATGTCGGAGACGGTGGAGCTTGTTTGTAGCGTCACGCTTTGAAAACCCTTGATGTGACTCATGCGACATAAGGTCATGAGTCACAATTGCAAAAAACATAATTGCCACATTGATAATAAAGCAGTAGCAAACGTGTCCATACATACCAAAGCCGTGCAAAGCCAACCATCTGGCAACAGGCAAAGGACGTGGGACGAGCTAGCAGCAGGCGGGAATATTCATGTCCATCTGAGCGTCTACAGTGAGGCAATGATGGCGCCTCTGTTCGGGTTTGCTGCCTCTTTTGCCACCACTCGTCCTTGCTGTGCATGCTCATTTTCTTGAGTTCGCTCATCCGTGCCGTGCCTGCTGTCAGGTTTTCAGTGGCTCTAAGCGTCCGCGGTCCAGGCGGGTTACCCCGGGCCGTGCTGTGCTCATACCCACAGGCTGCGGCCCCCCCACAGGAATATGCTGAGAGGCGGGAAAAGAAACGCCGCGCGTCGTGCATCTCCCTGCCCTGCTGTTTCAGTCCAAAAGAAGTTTGATGAAATTCCTAGCCTCGTCACCTGAAACACACATCAAGATGATTGCTTTCCCTCCGAGGCAGGGGAGCTCCAAGTTCTGAGGAACTCTGCCCCAGGCTTTCATCACTGGCCAGTCGTTAGTCACTAACCGACCGACTAACGATCCCTCTGCTAACGCGAGCTGTGTCTTTATCTGCATAATTCTATCTGGGTTTCGAACAGCAAACTTGAGCGCAGGTGTAAGTGCATGCGGAGCGCGTTGTGACCTGAACGTGATCAAATCTGACAGAGAACATCTGGAGGTGGTTTGGTCTGCGCCGTGAGCAGATGTCAGCCAGGCATAAACATCTGTACGGCAGGACCACGTTCTCAACCCGGGAAGCTGAATTCGTCAAATCATCACGTGCGTACCGAACCGCAGGATGGTCTGAACAGTTTCCACTTGTGTAGTACACAACAGCAAGTGCGTAAACGAAGGTAAAGTACCACCACAGCTGTACTACACGTAAGCGACCTGACTATCTGCATCTTAATTCATCGCAGCTGTGCAGGAAACGGACCCACGGGACTAAAGCATGAACATACTGTACCTACATTATTATTTAGTTTCATTCAATTAGAAACCAGGAATGAATGAAATGAGCCTGGCTGATGGGAAATCAAAGCCAGCTGCCAGTGAGATGTGTAAAACCATGCGTATTTATGAGGATAATCAATGGATGATCCATTCGTCTTTGTCTGAGGTGTGTGTGTGTGTGTGTGGGTCATTTCACACTGAGGGCGTAGCCAGTCTCTGGAGACAGTGACAAAATGATCGTCTGATGAGCGTCCTCTCCTCCCATGTTATTACAACATTAGAATAAGAATTGGATTCTCCGTGTGTCGGGGCTCCCGTGTCACCTCTCTGATTGCATTGTGCTCCTCCTTCGCCATCACTGTTGTCCCGGGGGGGGGGGGGACCAACATGCAGCGGAACTCCCTGCGTTCAGGCCAAGAGCAAACAATTAAGGTTCATCTTGTGCATGTATGTGCATGTAAAAGGGAAATAAGGGGAGAGGCGGTGCACGTGGCCTTTGTGTGACTGTGCCCGAGTGTATTTCAGTGTGAGATTTAGAAAGATGAAGCGAGAATAATGAGGGAAAATGGGACTGAAGCCGTGTTCAGGCTTAGTAAGAGGAGTTTTGTTCTACCGCAGAATGAACAATACCTTGTGCTACATCTCATATGTATGCATATATTTACGCGCATTAAAAAATGAATACAAGACTGAAATATTGCGTTACGTGTGTGTGCGTGTGTGTGCGTGTGTGTGTGTGTGTGTGTGCGTGTGCATCTCTGTCTGTGTTCTTGTGACAAGCTTCAGCACACACCAACCACATCTGCACTATTAAATCCACTTGCTCTAAATCTCCTTTATTGATCTGACATGGCTTAGATATATAGCGAGACAATCAATCGCACTCAGAAAAGTCAGTGTATCCTCACACTGAAGCTGGAAGCGGGAACAAAACTCTCCTTGCTGGTTTTCTGCACAAATATAGAGGATGAGAGGCTGCTTCATAGGAGAACGGTAAAATTGCCGCACTGAGCACCACGTTTTCCTACTCAGAGCGATGTGTGTAAACTTTGCTCGAGACACAGTTTATGTGTTCTTTTTTTTTTTTTTTAAATCTACTAGAACTATTAGGGGGAAATTCACTGACCATGGTGCTAATTACGCATTGGGGCACAAATCTTCTGCCTCTTCTGCCTCTTCGCTGGCCACTGCCCAATAAAGGCGAAATGCTAATAATAATAATCATGATACAACTCTCACACAAGTATTACTAGCCAGTGAATGTTTCTAGATGTTAAATGTGGCAACTGGAAAAAGAAGGGTAAAATCACGAGGAACACCATTTGTTGCACTGCTGCTCTCTTGGCCTGTGTTGCGGTGCTGAACTAAGAAGCTCCTGTGAAGTCACGTTTCAATGCATTTTTTTTAATTCGACGTTCTCCCTCTCTCTCTGTCCATTTCAACCCGGCTCACCCTGCGTCTGATGAAACCGTATTACACAACGGCCATTTGTATGAATTTCCATTCTCTCCTCCCATATTTTGTGACTCTCAAAAGGAACTTATTAAAGCGGCTATAACCAATGATTTTATAATACCACTGTATGAAATGCTAATGTGAAAACAGTATGACAGTGAGAAAGGTGTCTATGGTACTGATGAACCTCCAGAGAGTTACCAGCTGAACCTGCAGCTCCTCTCGGCTTCACGGAGTCTCAGCTCATTGTTTGTCTGTCTACTGCTCCGGTTCAGTCTCACCGCTCTCATAGCGTCGATTTCAGAGGCTGTAAAAAGCCACTGTCCACCACCTGCTCAGCAGCAAACAGCAGACAGACGCAGTCAGAGAGCAGCTGCTGAACATGGTGGAGCATTTAGCAGCTAAAGAGCCAGAGATTTCCTTCAGGAGCTGGTGGAGACCAAAACTAGAGCTAAAAATGAGGGGGTACTTGGCTTAGACTCATCAGGTGACACAGATACCAGATCCAGATGAAGGATCATGTTTCTCTGTAACGGCTGGATGCAAACAGGTTCAAGACATCAACTTAATGTGATGATACGACCATGTTGTATTCACTACTTGTTTCCGCTCTGACCAAAGACACAATTTTACGTGCTGCCGCTTGCAAAACTTGGTGCAAGTCTGTAGTAAACAGGGAAACTCAATTTGACTGTTTAGCGCCTTAATAAGGGCCATAAATCTTCAGTGAATATCCCCCTTCATGCTCTCAAATGCAAAAAAAAAAAAAAAAAAAAAAAAATCAGTCACCTAAATTATCTCAACTGTCTTATCACCTGTTTTTAATGTGCTGAGCCCATAATTTTTTTTTCCATATTTAGAGACTCTTTCATCAATGGCTTAAAATAATTCACTTTTCAAAGGCTGAGGACACATTTGAGAGATTCTCTTTCCCTCTTTCTAATAAGACCATTGATCCCTAACCTCCCCTCTCTTTTCCCTCATGCCATTGGTGGTAATGGGTATTGAAAAAGACATCAATGGGGTCCAAATGAAAGTAGATGTTTCAGTAAAGTGGAATTTCGAACTTCCGTCTCAGCCAGGCTCCGTGATGTGTGACTTGGCCCCCAGGAATCTCTCCATTTCTTTTTCCTCCCACTGTTTTTTTCCCACTTTTCTTGCAGCGTGGCTTCCCCTGCTCCCTCCCTCAGGCAGTCGACTGCCAGTGATTTCTAACAGCCAGACACTCGATCTTGCCACACTCGATGACCAAATTCCATGAACTGTGAAAGCATTAGGTGGTTCAGCGTCAGCTCGGATAGAAGGTGTGTGTGTGTGTGTGTGTCTGTGTGCCTCTGTCTGGCTGTCTGCTGATCTGTGTGTTTGTACGGGAGTAGTTCATGTGTTTGGATGCGAATGACTGTCCATTTATGTCTGACTGTACAGATATGTGTTTTTGCCTTTTAAATATTTTCTCTTTGGCAAAACAGGACCTGAGAATGAAAGAATTCTCTTCATCTCAGACAAATTAGATGATTCTGCAGCACACAATTTACCTCCAATGCCAACATGTAGTCCCAGAGATGCGCTCTTCATTTAGCGAGGAGGAATGTAAAGGGATGAAGCTCAAAGCGGTGGGCGGTGTGTCGTGTGTCTTTCAGGCAGGAGGCTGGAGCTTCTGTCGTAGTTAAATAATGAACTCTGTCTGTAAATATTTACCGAGTGTTTTATTTGCCTAACCTTGACTCAAACCGACTATGTGAAGATATCGTAGAAATTAACAAACAACGTTAAAAATGTTGCCATCGGGGTCAAGGAACCGACTATGATCGACACTATCCCGGTTGTGTGTCATTCCCCGTCTGTCTCCCCTCATTTCCTGTCATCTCTCTGATGCAATAAATGCAGTAACGATCTGTCTCTTTAGCAACGATGGTAAACAAACTGTTACCACCTGCTGCCAAAGCAAACGCAGTGATGGATTCCTACCAAGGATTTGAAGCCCTCTCGCAGGTGCTTAACAGTCAAAATGCATTTGTTCTTATTTACTAAAGAGGCGCACCAAGGTCAAAACGAAAATAACCTGGTAAGAGGGAATAAAAAATACATACAAACATCTGTTGCAGTGGATTTACGGGAGCAGTCTGACCACTGCAGCAGGAAACTGTGCTGCGTGACTCCCGGTAGCTCCAGTCCTGTGTGACAATATAGAAGCAGCGACTGGATTACTTGATAAAGTAATAGCCTTGTTAAGCAAGTCACTACATCAATGATCAATGATCTGTTTACAGAAGTAATCCCATCAAAGTTTTACCGAAACTCTCCCGCGCTGATTTTTCACAACTCCTTCATTTAGCAGCGCCTTATGCAAATCAGATGAACTGCGGCTCGGCTTATTTACAGCTCTCGTCTTAGTAAACACTAACATTGTGTAGATGCTAATTTTGTGCTTGGTAAATATCCACCAGTATCTACAGGAAGTCAAACATCAGTATCGTCACATCATTCGCAGCATGGAAGGAAACATCTTAAAGTCAGGGGCCTGAACATGGACACTACATCAGAGCCCTGAAGGAGCGTTTACAATTCATAAGCACCACAGCGATGGCTGCTTACCCGTAGATATTTCACATTTGAACTGCTGAGAAGGGCTGAACTCAGACGTGGTGACAACCAGCGCTGGGGCTCAGGATGTGTCCCTGTCTCTTTGGCCTTGTTTCCCATGTTTCTCTGCTTCTTTTCTTTCCATCCCTCCCTACATCTTGCAGCCATTCTAAAATTCTTCATAGGAAAGGCATGCAAATGTGATCTGCCTGCATGCAAACAAAAAAATATAAGTTGTGCTCTTTATTTGCCATCGCTGTTCAAATACGACACATTTATATTCGGTCAAATTATTACTTATAAGTCTGTATAAATATTCAGATCGGTAGAAACCCTGTTATTTTCTCAGCCACAGACTCGAACGCACCGTTACCACTTTGTGCTGTCACTCACTCTGTAAGAGAAGTTGTGATTGGTTTTGCATTCAGGGCATACAATTGTTAACGAAATCATTTTCTAATAAACGGTTTTTTCACAGTGTAGATAAACTGGGACAAAGCTGACTTGAGCCCGTCTTCGCATGGCTCAGTCCGATTTATTCTGAGGGGATGCACGTGATCCATCTTTGCCACGCGGTGCTACTGGCAGAGTTTTGCACTTCCGACACCGAAACGCATGTGAAGGATTTCACTTTTAAACATGAAGGAGATCCTGCAGAATCTGGTACACGTTCAAAATACAGTCATCAGATGTCATTAAAAATCAAGGTCGTAGTCTAGAAAAGAGTGGCATGCTGAGAAGGCAAGTAATGATGTTTCACATCCGGGATGTGGCGCTCGGACAGAAATGGCCGTGGGTTGATTGTCATTCGTAAGCGCTTCCGCACTAGCGTTGTGGAAATGGAATAACTTGTTGGTGCACGGAGACTACATTAAAACAACCCAAACATCTCTGCAGTTCAGTTGGCGCCGTAACGACAGCCTCGCTTCAGAGCCCAACACATAAATCAGTCTGCTGAGTTTCCATGAACAGAATATAAAGTGTAAGAGAACGTGGTTGAAGTTAGACAATTCGTGTGGTGAGGATAGATTAGCCGGTGCAGTCACAATCAGCTTTCAGGTAGACATTACAGTCACACAGCGATCAGGATTCATTCCAGTTTGTTCTCATCTTACATTTACATTCCAGCGGAAAAATCCGTCAGCATCAATATTCCTCTCAGTAGAGTCCTGGGTGCAGACTGTATATTAAAAACAAACACTTAAACAGTATCTGTTCATCACGTCCTTGTTTTCATCGTGATAACTGCAGCATTTCCGAGCCTCGCCTGTGCCGGGAGCAGCTGAAACACTAAAGAGGGCTTTTGCTGGTTTTCATGTCAGTTTAAAGAGCTAAATGTTTTTCTGTAACAAGAATCCGATAAAAGATCAGTCTCTTTGATAAGAGCCGGAGTGTCCACGGGCTATTTGGGTTTTTGTGTGAAACACAAATGCACCAATATCAAACCGTCTGGAGAATTTGCCGGCACCGTTTTGAGCTCGTTAACCTTTATTTCAGCGGAAAATTGAGATGAAAACTAAATGGAAATTATACTGCAATTATTCTTATTGTGCAGGAAAAAAATAAATAAATAAAACACAAAAAACCAAACCAACTCTAGATGGTGTTTGTTGCGATGCTCGGTTGGGGTCAATAGACATCGTTTCATGCTTAGCAGGGGTCTGACAGACAAACAGTTAAGAGATCAGCGCACTACAATTTAGAAAATGTGTTGCAACAGTTAAATGACCGTATCAGTCTCAAAGCTGCATCCACTCATTTATTTACATGATAAATAAATTCCAGTTTGTTTCCTTTGTTCAGTCATGAACTGGCCTCTCTAATCGGGACTATAACCATCATGGATGCCATAGCTGTGTGTTAATGCCCAGTTGATTGGAACAGCAAAGATGATGGGGCAGGAACAATAATGACGCAGTGGGAACCACTTCCTTTACTAATGTATGTCACATGTGGTTCTCCAGAATCCCGCTTCCCCCTTTTTGGCGGGTACATAACTGACAGCGAAGTAGATCTTTACCTGGGAGCTGGTTCAAGGAGGTCTAAATGTCCATATTTAGCACATATAACATAAAACTTGAACTGCTTCCTGTTTTTAAAGAGTGGAGTTACTACTCAAGCATTTTTCTACTTACAGTTTTTTCATTAGATGAGAAAAAAATGTGTATTTGCCGAAAGAAATTTGGAAAATTTTTGAAAAATGTGATTTTTATACACAGCAGTGACAAGTAACGCCAAAGTTGACCAAACACAAGAGTTAATACACAACCTTGCAAGAAAAAGAAACCAAAACACAAATGTATTGTCTCCTAATGCGCCTCCGTCGTTAACAAACCCACCAACTGTACACCGCCCCGCCCCCAACCGCCGCCCCGTCTCAGAACTCATTTCTCACTGTGTCCACAGCCATCATGATGCTTCATTTGTTGTGTTTGTTTTATTTATCCAGCTGCCTTGTGTGCCCTTGTTTACCCTGCCGGCGTTGTCCTTGGACAGCCATACGTCTGTGAAACGGATAATACCTGCCAAAATCTAATTTAGCCCCCCTCCCCCACCCCCACATAACCCTCCTCCCTTCCTTGTCAGACCTTGTAGGCAGATCCTTCTGAGTGCACAGATAATAAATATCTGATGTGAGCTGCCGCGGAAGAGATGGATTATGGAGGCAGAGGTAAAACGGGGGAGAAGTCCTGGGAAAAGCAAAGAGAATGAGAGGAGGAAGAGGGGAGATGTTATATAAAGGCTGCGACGCGGCAGCAACCGAGAAACAGATCTCGCAGGAACCCGAGCGGGAAGAGGCAGCGTGGGTTCGTGTGTGTGCTGTTCCAACAGGTGCTTACGGGAGTGTTAATTTGTGTGTGTGTGTGTTTTAATGGGGTTTTCTGACTATTAATTATTAACTTGGATTTAATAAATTAATGAAGATCAATTTGAGTCTTTTGCTTCCTTGAAGATGCATTTATGAAAGTGCGAATGTGGAGAAGTCAGTGTTTGTCTGCGAGCCCAGCCTGCGTGTGTGTGTGTGTGTGTGTGTAAAATGTTTACCTCTGGGCGCAGCCTGTCTCCTAAAAATTACGTTTCCATACAACTAAACTGCAACGTTCCACCAAAATATCTGATCCTGCAGCGCAACATCCACCTGTGGCGACTCCATTATCGTTAAACTGGTTGATGGTTCTGTTCGGACTCTCAGCACCTGGTTCAGGTTCGGGAAAGATCCCGGTCTGGTTTAACAGAGAAAAAGACAAAACCTGTTTATTTACATTGAATCAGAACCACCACCGTTTCTGAACCTGAACCAAAGAGCTGCTGTTGTCTGAACCACAGACGGGCCTCTGGATGTGAACCTGGTCTCTGGTGTGGCAGTCATGTCAGAGCAGAGACCAGATGCGTCCTCCATCCACCCCGGCCGCCTCCTGGAGACTCTGCAGCCGTAAATAAATGTGACTTCGTTCAGTCAAAAATAAAATGTTGCTTCAGGACATGATGCAGCCAATGATTACTTTTCCTACAAAACCTATTTGCTGTTGCAGGTTAGTTGTATATGAATGTAATGTCTAGGAGACCGGGTTGCAGGGTGTGTGTGTGGCGTCCTGGGGTAAACATCGTGTCATTTAAATGAAGCCGTTAGTGTATTTTTCTTATGTAGGATGTGTTGGATGTTATTTGTCTTTCTCGACATATCGGTGAGTGTGTGTAAATCTCTGGCTACGTTTCATGCATGCCTGTAGACTGTAAATTTCTGTGTGCGTGTAGTTCAGGATTTGTCTTGTGAATAATGCAGGAGTGGGTTTGGCAGACACGTTAGCCAGTCAGTCATGCACTGCAATCTGCTTTCCTCACAATCATATTGGCTTAAAGATGCTCCGACTGCAGTCGTTTCATCTATGCCCGTCTGTCTGTCTTAATACCACAGTGACTGGCTCCTGTCTCATCTCTCTATATGTAACCAGTGTACAACAACTGACCAACCAACACTGTCTCCCATTGTTTGTCTCTTTCTGTCTTCTGCTTTGTCTTCTTATTCTTCATTGCCCGTCTTTTTGTTTTGCCTCAGAGACTCTCTTTATGTCCCTCTATGAGCTAAAGAGGTTTCCATTTCCCTGCGTCCAGCCTTCCAGGCTTCTTTTGTCCTTTTTGGTTTATACTTAGTACAAATCCTTGCCTTGTTGTCTGGGTTTGAAACCCATGGTCCTGTAGACCCTCTGCACAGAAACCTACAGTTGAAGCTACACGTTCATATCTACAGTGTCTAAGACACAGATAACACAAGCTATCGTGGAACTGTCATTATGCATCGGTTTGTCAAAGCCAATTTGTTTTTTTTTAATTTCCACACTTCTTACTGTATATAAACATCCATGCTAGCACCTCTGCGAGGCTGTACTCGGATGTGCTTTGAGCTAAATGCTAACGTAGTAATGGTTAGCACGTTTAAGGATGCGGTTCGGGCTGACGGAAATGTCCTTCACTTTGCAGGTGATCGGTTGGAAAAAAGTATCGTGCAAAATTACAATTTTGACTCGATGAAAGCGCTGGATGAAAAGAGGATCACCAAAGCTTCCACAGTCAATCCTGAGGGGAACGTGAACATCTGATCCACATTTTGTGCCCATCCATTGATTATACGTTGAGTTACTTCACGGGATAAGTGAAAATGTGACCCGCTAGGGAGAAGTCAAGGGATCCCTGAGTCATTATGACTCATTCCCTGGGAATCTACAATCTCTGAACAAAATTTCAGGAAAATCCATTTGATAGCTGCTGAGATATTTCAATCTGGACCAAAGTGGTGGACCAAGTGACCGACAGACCAACACTGCCCTCCCTGAAGACATGCCACTGGCCGGGCGAAAAATCAAAGCCACAAAGAGACGAATCCATTTTCATTTCTGTTGCTGTTTTTCACAAAACCAGCCCAAAGCACACAAAAAGTACGAGCTGCGGGTTATTTTAGTATCTGTCTGGGAGAAGTTGTGTGACCAGCAGGACAGAGAGTACAGAATGGAAAGAAAAGTCTTCAGGGGAGGGGAATAAAACAAGAGAAGAGAAGGAAACACTGAACTCAACCGTCTATCCTCTGAATGGTCGAGCTTGTGAGAAAAACATATCTGACTGGCAGCCTCAGTTTTGGCCAAAAATCTCCCTTTTGTTTGTTCTTCCACTGTCACATCCATCACCTGTAACACTGACCTAGGATACTCAGTCCTGGAGATACTGTCACTCAGGTTGTGGTGATGGATGCAGTGATATACAAGGGTGGAGATGGTAACTTTTATACCAGTCCTCCTTGGACATTTATACAAGGCCCTGATCTACAGGCTGCTAAAATATTAATCGTGTCTCGTTCGCTTTTGCTCGTATTTTCCTCCTGTTTCTGAGTCTGAGTCTCCTCTCTCCACCGTTTCCAAACATTTCCCTTCCTACACTCCTGCACTGGAACTGATGTTCCCCTACGTCATCCTCCCACTGACGTCGCGCTTCAAACAGAATTCGGGACGATGCGTGTACTCCTCCTCCTCCTCCATCCGTCCGAGGCGGCTGCATCAGCAGAGACGTGAGCTGAGGGGAGGTTCTGCGAGGGAGTTTCACAGCCACAGACAGCGTGACGTCTACTTTTGTTGCTTTTTAAAGAGCGGTATCCGTTAGTGCATCTGTGTAGTTTTACTCCTGGTTCTATCGAGGTGTATTCCCCTTTCACATGTCAAACCGTTTCCACATTACAAAGACAGAAAGGATGCAGAAATGTTCCGTTCCTTCTTCCCAGTCCTTCCTGAATCAGCCGATTGTTTCTCGTTGACCGGGGAACAGTCAGCAGACCTGAATCACAAGACCCCGGTCCAGGTACAGTAAGTCACGTGTAGACCGTTTTTAAATCAGTTGTCTGAGCTTTTGATAACTCATGTACAGACTTTAGAATGGCTATAGCACAATCATATTTTTTTTGTTTTGGTTCGAGCCCTGCGTATCGGACCAAGCTGTAGTCGCCTCAGACTGTTAAACATGGAGAGTGTACCAGACCTTTGTCGTCATAGTTTCAATAATAAACGGTCACGGATAAAAGAAACAGTCCAGTTTTCCGTCGACCCATCCATCTACTCCCGACCTCCTCCTGACATGGATTCCTGTCTCTCTTTACCCAACGTCAGCCGACTGCCTCCGACTACTAAGGCCACTAGAGGTCGCCCAACAATAAAGCGTAACTATGGGTCGTACTAAACTGCCGCTTTTTTACAGGACAGTCTCGAATGTCAGCATCGGAAATTCGACTATCAACCCGCTGAACTTCCCTTGAGTCGGTCAGCACGTCTTAAAAAGAGAGAGACTAAAAACGGCTACAAAGAGACACAACGCAAGTTCAAAACAGACACATCATGATATTTATTCTAACTGTTATTCTAATTATTATTATTACAAAGAGACAACACAACTACAGAGAGAGACAAGATGACATGGACGCTACCGGGGCTGAGTTTTCTCATGCGGGGCTCTTCGTCCGCCTGAACTTGGGCTAAATGCCGACGTCAGGCTGAGGTTTCCACGGGTGTTAAAAAAGGGGAGGAAACCAGAACTGCAATTATTCAGTCTTTGCATCAATGTTACTTTCTTTGTAGTACTAAATAATAGTCCATTAAATTTCTGTCTCACACACTGTCAATTTCCCATTGTTAAGCAGCTCTAATGTTGCCATGATACATGCCGTAAACCCGCTAAGTACTTTGAGAATGTGACAGTTTTTAACAAGGTTCAAATTACTGTTTTTTTTCTCCACAGACCTGTTTTGTATAAGTCGCACGTCAGAGGGGGATTCTTTTCTTGACATTATCCTCATGTTGACACGGTCCTTTTGAATCCAGAATTATGCGGGATTTCCGATTTTCCACTTGAAATTCACCCCAATTTAGTTCGAGCGGTAAAGTAGCTTTTAGGAAAAGGATTTTAATTTTGGTTGGATTTGCATCCATTTTGAGTGGGAAGATTAGTGAAGCTAACACACAGCTATAAAACACAGGGATGACTTGAGTAAAACTGCTCTGCAAGCAAATGAACAATCTACACCCCTCCCTCTACTGCACAGGCCTGAAATTTCAGCTGCAGCTCAACCAGATCCTGGCCCGAAACCTGAGGACAGTGTGTTAGTCAAATTCCTCTCTCGGTCTCTCCCTCTCTTACCTTGTGTCTCTCACGCAAACACATCATGAGCAGAGGTAATGCTGTGGCTCTCAGCCGGCATTTGTCGGCCAGCTTCTCTCGGATGATAAACCAGCAAGTAACTTCTCAGTGAATCAAAACCGACTCGCCACTTTGACACGCGTGGGGGGAACATGACGACGAAAGGCGGGTTCGTGCGAGTGTTTAAAATGAGAATACACAACAACAAAAGCGACATTCTGATGCATCCACACGTAGGGTTAATGAAGGACTGGAATTTCAGTTTGAGAAGAACTTACTATTGACGGTTGAGATTTGATAGTAAATATCAGTTTGGTCGGAACCTGAAGCAGGCGCTCAGAACAGATGTGAAAATGGGCCTGAACCTGACCTGAATGTGTCACAGTAATGGAGGATCACTGTACTAACTTATCTGTCTGCTGCATTTTAACCATTCAAGTCAAAGTTAAGCGAGGTCACATTTTTTTACAGTTTGGAGGTGCTGTACATTTATTTATGCCTCTACACAGCAGAGGAATAACAGGCACCTGCTGGTTTCAAGATCATCTCAGAAGGACTCAGAGCTTTCTCTGATCTAACGCCACTATGAGCAGGATGACTTTGTTTGTCACCGTGGAAACATGAACCTGTGTGTGATCTTACCCAGCTGTGGCTAACGTTTGGTTTCGATTAGCTAGAGAAATGACACGGGTCGAGTTAAAATAATTACTTTCGGATTAAAATAATGACCTCTTTAAAGGAGACACTTCAGTCTTCGCTGACCTCCGGGCGTTTAACTGCTCGGCTTGCAGCAGTGATGTACAGGTGTGCTCCAGGACCCTGCGACATCACCGCTGGGCGTGGTTACAGCTGCTAAGCCGTTCTACTTCTGAACAGCCTTTCCAGTGTCAACGACGATGTGTGGCTGCCTCATCCATCCAGCACTTTGATCTACACTGAGAAATCTCAGCGACTATTGAATGAAATGAAATTCTGTTACCACGTTCATGTTACCCAGAGGACGACTCCCAGTGTCTTCGCCCATCCTCTGACTTTTCCTCTAGCGCCATCATCGGGTTTTAATTTGTCAGTTTATGATCAGGTACCTGCAGAACTAAATGACGCTCCCATCAGCCTCAGCTGGACTTTGTGTTTACTGCTTATTAGCTAATATTAGCATGCTAACACACTAAACTAACAGGGTAAACATGGTAAACATTGTACCTGCTAATCAGTCCAGCCGATAGCCTGACTGTAGACTCTTTGTCTCCTTCTCAGGAGGAGACACTTCTTCTTTTGATTCCCTCTCTGTGTCATTTAATCGTTTAAACAATTTATCAATTAGTCATTTCCACCGGTTGTCCTCTTAATTCTTGTCCTAATTTAACTTGATTTGTATCCTGTTGTTAAGCAAGAGCTGACTGGCCTGTGGGTGGTTGGCTGTCTCTGACATATCATTCTATATTTGGTACTCACATGGACACACACACACACACACACACACACACACACACACACACACACACACACACACACACACACACACACACACACACAGAGGATTATGTGACCGGGGCTGATGTTGAAATTGTGTTTCAAAGTCTGTGGTGGAGAAAGATGACAAAAAAAAACAAACCCCTCCGACTGCTGTAATGTGTGTGATTAATAGCTTTAATATAAACACTCATATTGCCACAGCTGCATGTGACGTGCCCACATGCACAGACGTTCCCCTATAACCATAACAAGGGGTTTTTGTTTCTCTCTTTCTCATATCAACACACAGGTACACACAAATGCATGAGGGCGCACCTCGAAGCCATAACTTCACATATACTATTGCATACAAGCAGCGACAGTAAATCTGTCTTACACACAACACACACACGCGCATGTACGCATCTTAAAATACACACACACACACACACACACACACACACACACACACACACACACACACACACACACACACACACACACGCACTCCCTTCATTTTGCTTTTCCATCTGGTATGAAATAAATGTGCCTTCCCCTCTCTCCTCATATACAAACTGCACACATACACATGTACAAATGAAAAATACTGCACATGCTTTATGTCCTGCTTTTATGTGTTGTGCGTGTGTATGCGCGAGACCTGTAAAATATTTATTTGCTCTCAGCTGTATAATCAGAGCCTTGTCAGTGCAGCATTTATCTCTGTCCCTGGCTTTATAACAAAGCTGTGATAGTTCAAATACTTTATATAATATATTTATTTAGAGGCAGAAGATCTGAAAATGAGTGTTCTCCTGCAGAAACCCTCAGTTTTTTGGTATTTGCTTATTTTGGGAAAGTGTAAATTGGGATTTCACTTACAAATTGTAACCTTTTTACCCGTTAGCTAACCGATCCAGAGATAAGGCATGAGGGTGCATATCAGTGTTGAGTATAAACGATATCACTGATATTTGAAACACGAACGTAGGTGTAGACCAACTCCAAAAAAAGACGCAAACCGCAGCAGTTGAAAACCTCTGGTTTTAAGGTGAGAGCCTTTAGGATTAAGCATGTACTCAGACATGCCAGCGGCTCTCTCCACCACTTTTGTCCAGACTAAAGTATCCCAATAACTTCTGGATGAATTGCCGTGAGGTTTGTAGAGACATTCAGGTTCCTCAGAAGACTGGGAATCTCCTGATTTTTCCTCCAGTGCCACCAACAGGTCAGAGTTTCACTTGTTCCGTGAAATATCTAAATGTTCACCAGATGGACAGTCAAACATTCCTGTCCTCCAGAGGAAGAATCCTACTGACTTTGGAGCTCCTCCGACTTTTTCTCTCGCATCACCGGCGAGTTCACATTTGTGGTTTTGAGTGAAACATCTCAACAACCATTAGATGGAGTGTGATGAAACGTGGTTCAGAAATTCACGTTCCCCTCAGGATAAACTGGAGTAACTCTGGTGATCCTCTGACCTTTCCTCCAGCGCCATCATCAGGTCGAAATTTTAATCTGTCCAATACTTCGGTTTGAACAATTACCTGCCAAAAATAATGACGTTCTCATCAGCCTGAGCTGGACTTTCTCTTTAGTGCTACTATACTTAGCAAGTATTAGCATTAGAGCTATGTATCGGCACTGATGATTCATTTACATCAGATAAATACCAATGTGGCATAAAGCGATCCTCAAAATGTCTACATTCAAAAAGTGAGCAACACTGTTGTTTCCTCGAATATAAAATTGTATAAAGCCACGTTATCGGCTAAATTCTAAACACATTTCCTGGGTATAATCATGTGAACGGATTCATTTTCCTTGGCAAACGCAAAACAACTAAAACACGATACATCTGTTTTTTGTATGGTACCCCACACAGCCACACATGAACTGTCAGTAGCGGACGATTCAGCTAAGTACAGACGTCCACTCTACTGACCAGTGCGAGAACTGAAAGGACCCAAACTGAAAGTCCGCTCGATAAATTCACCTGCACTGTTTGTGTTGACAGGACGTCAGCCTGATGTCTGCAGACAGCTGTCAGCAGGGACAGACTGAATAAAGTCATATAGCGTATAACCCTTCACGTCACTGTCCTGACTACAGCAGTTACCATCTGTGCCACTTCATAACTTAAAATAACCTTTTTGTGCCCGTTGTAATGAGTCATGCAGCTCTAACCGAAGCACTTACAACAAGCAACCACTGCACGCACACGACGCTCAGCACAGACGAACGTGTTTCCTGAGAAAAGGCGCAAATGCAAAGATCCGCCTCGGGATTTTAAGAATCGATACTGGATCGTTCAAGTAAAAATCGATCAACTGGAAGATCATTTATTTCATTCAGCCCCAGTTAGCATGCTAACACGCAGATGCTAAGATGGAGAACATTTTTACCCGCAAACTTCGGCATGATGGTATTGCAGTTACTCCGTGCAGAACTTTGATAGGAGGAAATAAATCGCTTTCATCACCTTTTCTTTACACATTAAATACATGATTAAACACATGCACACACACATTCGCTCGCTGTCACTGGCAGAGGGGTTTTCCTCTCTCTCTTCTATGTCAGCAGTCAGATGGCAGCCGTCGGCTGGAGGTCTGTGTGTGTGTGTGTGTGTGTCCACTGGAAATGATGTGGTGTGTGACTTTTGAGAAGGAAAAAGACACTGATGTAAGAGTGATGGATTGAACAAATGTATGTCCACGAGTGTGTGTGACCGTAGTGACAGATGGAGCAGGGGATCGCAGTGACCTTGTGGGACGATAGCTGTGAACGTGTCCTGGTTTTCACACAACCGACAATCCCGCGTGATTGTTCTTACACAAACACATGCTGAAAGAGACAAGCTGTCACACACATGGTGTGAAATGTCACCAGGAAAAGCTCACCTCACGGGCAAACCCTTCACCCTGTGTCACCCGTGACTTTCAGTCAAAATTATTGAACCAAAGTGGAGACGAGTCGGGAACAAAATTTAATGACTGCAGCACGTGCCCTCACAGCTCTGCCTTGTATGGATGCTGTTGACATTGCTGAAGGAAAGAAAAGTTTAACAATTCTGCTATGGTACCTAAACCTCCGTCATAATAATCTCCGGTCGGAGCTTAGCTCCAACTCCAGCCAACATAACAAAATCCAACTAGAAAAGGTTTTAAAGGCCCGACAAGGACGTGGCCTGTTGGACACAAAAGGAGAATTCCTACATTTTTTTTTTACACACTAGATATAAATGTTTGATTTCTCCCCCCCCAACCTTTATTTAACCAGGCTAACACCCTTTTAGGAGTAGTTTGGCATTTAGGGACCTACATTCATTCACTTTTTTGTCAAGGGTTAAATGAGAAGATTGATGCCACTCTCATGTCTGCACATACATACAGCCGGCAGCCGGCTAACTTAGCGTAGCACAGAGACTGGAGACGGGGGGAAACAGCGAGCCTGGCTCCGTCCCAATGTGACAGAATCCACCTACCAGCTCCTCTAAAGCTCACCGATTCACACGTTATATCAGTTTGTTTAATCTGTACAAAGACGGAAGTGTAAAAAGGACAATTCACTCTTTTTTGGGGGGGCACATGGTGAACTATATCTTGGCTCTAAGCAGCAGGTGAACAGCGTCAACGCCAACCTATTCCTCTGAGTGAACAGCAGTGCTGTCACTTGTTATTCAAAAATGTCCCTACTGTTTGACCGAGGGAAAGGAATAAAGTTGAATCCAAACTTCACAGTATGTAAGCACAACAGGCCGTGCCCTGTACCTGAGCGGGAGCATTTGTAAGATGGACCGTCCATGCGAATGACCGCACGCCCCATTGGCCTCGGTGGACCCGGCTATTGTTGCTCTCTTCGCCAATGGAAGAGCGAGCCGTGCTGAACAGATGCTCAAGAGAACCAGTCCATCTGAGAAGTAATATGTGGAAGCACTGTGGATTCGACACCATAGATGAAAAAAGAAAGAGCGTGACACCGACCTGTCACTCACAGGAGGCGGCAGAGGCAGCACGAGGGACCGAACCGCAATAATACTACAAAGCAGTTCAAGACAGGTGGGTAACCTCTGAATGAATGTGAATGATTTGTGCATCCTCCTCAGTGTTTCCTAACAGACTCTCGGGACTCCACATGATCATAAAAGGTTATGTTCTGACTGCCTTTGTTTCTGAGAAATCAGGCTTGGTCCGTAGAAATACTTCAATTCCCATGAACCGCAGCTGCTGTTACGGTCAGAGGCGCAAATGAGTTTTCGTGTCCACAGGCCTGTACCTTCGGCTTTGTTTTTATGAAACAACCAGATATTTTCTACCACAGCTGTTCTTCTTTTGGTCTGATGAGTCGGAGAGTTTCAGACAATAACTCTTCTCGATTCACAGCTCAATGTGCTTGTTACTCGTCAACACAGGACGGTACTGTATAGAAATAGGATGGAGACAAATTAAAGTAACTTATCACGAAGGCCATAACCAAGGGAAACAGGCAGACTAGCACAGGCAAAGGTGTCCTGCAAGAATTCTAATTAACTGTAATTGCTCTAATTAATCATCACTGATAATAAAAACCTAGAAATATCTGGACCTGGAGCCGAAAACACTCTTAACTCAGTTTATCCTTTTATTTCTAGTCTGATGCGTTTCAAGTTTTCAAACAGGCCTTGTGATTATAAATGTGCTTTTAAAAAGAGCCAGGAGAATTCATTTTTAATAACTTCTAACTTCTAAATGATGTCCATAAACAGTTACACAGAGTTGGTACAGTGTCAAAAACAATTAAAATGATGTTTCACCAAGTTAGTAGTCATAAGAATAAACTGTATTGGGTTCAATTTCAATGCGCAGTGTTTTTCTTTCTTGTCACTCTGTATCTCTCCAGCTTTAACTGTAGTGGAAGATGGAAATAATAAGATTGGCTGATATGAGCCAGGAGACTGTGTATCTGCCAGATTGGCTTCTTTCCTAACCCTCCATCAGCTAACTCAAAGGGAAAGTAATTACCAGGCAGCAGTTGCACATTTGTCCTTCTTCATTTTATTAACTGTCAGACAAGACCTGTGGTCGTTGTGAGCTCTCTTTGTTGACACACTGAGTGGTCGTTTTTCAAGGCACCCTGAAATCGGCGAAATTTTTGCATAATTAGTTCATTGGTTAAGTGAAGCCAGATCACCTGTTTCTTGAAAGTTGGGCCTTAGTGTGGCTCACCTTGGATATCAAGGGGTTAACCTGCTCCAGGCCACTTTGATTGGCCCCGAAATACACGCTCACTGTGCACTTTATCAATCAGCCAATCACGTAGCAGCAGAGCAGAGCAGTGCATGACATCCCGTAGATCCAGGTGTGGAGCTTCAGTTGACGTTCACATCAAAACATCAGAATGAGGAGAAAATGTGATCTCAGTCACTTTGACCGTGGCAGGATTCTTGGTGCCTGACAGATGGTTTGAGTTTTTCCGAAAATCTCCGGGGATTTTCACACACGACATTCTCTGGAGTTTAGTCCGAACGGAGCCAAGAATAAAAAACAAAACAAAAGAAACCTCCAGTGAGCAGCAGTTCTGTTGACAGAAACACCTCGTTGATGTGAGTGGTCAGAGGAGAATGGTCAGACTGGTTGGATCCATGCCACAAAGAACTGAGGCTGCTTTAAGAGCAAATGGAGGCCCCACCTAATGTTAGTACGGGGTTCCTAATAAAGTGCTCTAGGAGTGTATGTTTAATGCGAATCCTGAGATGTAAAGCCTAAGGCTTTGACAAGTAGGCTCACTAGACAGACTGGGCGTCCCCTTTGCCCACACAAGAGAGAGAGCACTTCTACCTAGTCTATTCCTTTTTTGTGTTTTACAGAAGAAAACAAATTTAAATTAAATAAAGAAAAGAGAGGAACATGAGGAGATGTTAGTCTCACTGAGGGTGATATCTTTTAGGGCGCCATGAGCTGTAGTATAATGAAAGTTTGGAAGATGGACTGCTGAGCCTGAGGCCAATAACACACCACCGATAGAGCGAGGTGAGCTAGAGCTCTTGTTGGAGCGGGTAAGGAGAGTGCCCTGTGGGCACCGCATCTCTCCAACTGCATGGGAGCTACAGAAGCAATACTAAGTAACCCTGCAGGTTTGTGATTAATCAGTGTGATAGCGGACGACTGTGCAACACCAGGGGCAAATCATCAGCAGCTGACAGCATTTTTTCTCTATTGCTCTGACTCTGACAGGCAATAAAAAAATAAAAAAAAAATTAAAATAAAAAAAGTTCCAAGGATAATAGTGGAGTCCATGTTTCCATCCTGGTTGAATATGTTGTTTGCACTAGTGTTAGTTTTTGGACTTTTAGGTGCCTTATCAATACAAAACTGAATGAATGAATACAGGGGCCTTAACACGGCAACATACTTCCTCAGAACTGCTTGTTGGATGGTTGGGAAATCAGGCTCGGAACCCTTGAACTTGTCTCTCAGATCTTTTTCTCATTTGTTGAACAATTACTTCTGTTACTTTTCTTGTGCGTAAATGAGTGGGACACTGTGAATGTCTTCCAGGAGAGACTGGCTGAAAGTGCGTGCCGTTATCCCCATACCGAACAATTATCGCGCCTTCCCTTTCTCTGTGACGGCCGACTTTCAACTCTGCCTTCCAGTGTGGCCGCTGGGAACAACTACAAACTTGGGTTCTGGCCTAAAACCAAGACTCAATCCCAGCCTGTACCTGCGCCTTTCAGATCAGAACCCGACCCAACAGAGACTATGGTCTTGGTAAAGGCTTTCTCAAGCATTAAAAGTAACTGACCTGGCAATAGCGACAGACCAGCACGGAAGGGCACGGCAGACCAGCACAAAACATATCCTGTATGACTTCTACCGGCAGAGACGGCCCAGGCTCAGTGGTGGCAGGACACACGCACGCCGCAGTAAACTAGCAGCGTGAAACCACACGGCATCTGAAAATGATGAATGATCTTACCGGTTAGTTGATCAGCTTTGCCTTTTTCCAGTATCGCCTTTGCCCGCTGAACTTCACGGTGAGAATCCAGAGCAGAACCTTGTAAAGGCGCCATCGCCATGCTCTAAGACGGGTTCAGTGCCCTCCTCCACCGGCGCTGGCTGTGCCCCGTGTCTCTCCCCTCGGCCCAATGGGTTTATGTGTATTGCATATGTACTTGCAACACATGACGGGCATTGATGCAGATGTCTGGCAGAGTCAGAGAGAGAGGGAGAGAGAGAAAATGTTCTCAATAAGTTACACTGGAAAACAATCCAAGCTGAACTCAGGTTGCTGAACTCTATGAATATATATTAGACTTTTGTCCTCAACACACTAACTGCTCACTTTCCTTATGGTGACACATGCATTATGAACCAGTCTTGAGGTCCCCTGTTGTTAAAACATTAAAAAAAAAAAAAAAAAAATCAGTGACTAATAGATATCATATGCTTCCATTGTTAATCACTTGAATTAAGTAGATATTATTCAACTAAAGTAATGAGCAGACGTTTTCATTCTTCAGCAAGAGGAAGAAAGCAGTGATATGACATTAGCATCGAAATGCCATCAAGGTACAGATCCAATTTTAGAGGGTAGAAAGTATTTTAGAGGATGAACTTTATAAAATTAAAACACCACCACATCACAGCACATTGGCATTTCTCTTCTTGTTTAGCCTGATGCCTGGGAAACGTACGGTCATGTGATTCTGTCATGGCATTTGATAACCTCTTTTCAGCATAGCTCCATGTAAGTTCTGCCCGAGAGGGGTTGTAAATCGGCTGTAACTGAAAACACCTGTGTGGGCAGACAAGGCAGGTGTACAACTGTCTGCTTCTTGCTACGATCCAAGTGGAAGAGGTCAATGAGAAGGTCTTGATTCAGCCGTGAGTCACATCTCCGCTGACTCATAGAAAGAGTATGATGGCGAGAAAGACAAAAAGAACGAGAAAGAGATTCGCTTCAGGCGAATCAAAATTTAGCCTGAAAAAGGGAGATGAAAGGTGAAGACTGAAGTGGAAGTCTTTCCCCAGAGTGACAGGATGTGAGTTCAGGCTGCAGCGTCTCCTGGGAATGAGCCAAAAGAGAAGGAGAGGGATGAAACGGGACAAGTGTTCAGTGAAGACTGTATAAAAATGGGGAATGTGACCTGCATAAGCCCGAAGTTGGTCCATCACAAGCAACTTGTGTAACTTTGCAGCTTTAAGAAAGTCAACTTTCCTGGTGTTGAGACAAATTTTGACAGACACGGTGCTGAAATGAGATTGACATTGTCAGTGACATTGTGCAATGATGTCAGCTGTCCGTAACATATTTTGAAAGACTCAAAAATCAATGCACACAGAGTCAGCCGACAGCAAACAGGAGCAACAGGATGGAAAAGGCTGAAGAATAAGCTGTGGTTGATCAGTCGGCCTGACAAGCAGGTACAGGAGCACGCACACGAAAACAACAAATAGCAGGTTTAGGCCGTGGTCACCACGGTTACCAAATGGCTTGCATAAGTCGCCCAGACCGCTCAGTTCTGAGGAGATCATTTCCTGATCAGTTCACAATCAGAAGATGGATTTATTAGTAGTTTAGCTCTGGAAGTCATGCTAAAATAACATACATGTGGTTGGTCTGCTTTACTTTCACTCCAGAAACAAACCGCACCAGAGCTCATGACACGTTTTAATACACTTTCTGCCCCATTTCAGACAATCAGTACAACTGCTAGCCACCTTAGCCTGCTAGCACATTCTTAGACTGCATAGATTTCTTTACAGCAACATGAGGATTTTTCCTTCTATGGAAAAGATTCTCATGTCTATTTCCTTTGCCCTTTGAGAAGTGTTGTACTGGTTGTTCGGAGCGCCACCTATCCATCTATTCCAGATCACATAAGAAGCTACTGGCCTCACATAGTAGTAGTAGTAGTAGTAGTAGTAGTGGTAGTACAGACAGCACAGACAGCAGTCCACGTGGAGATGGACGAACCAAACTGCACGAAAAAATGGGTTAAATTTCCACAAATATTAATACATTGATGGTATGAAGTTAAATAGTGAAGTCAACAGCAAAAATAAAAGACTACCACAGAAAAAAAAATTATGCTGCACTCTGGGGGTTGGCGGCAGAACTCTGGGGATGGAAAGGTTGGTCTGGCAGTCACTTGGTTCCCCACATTGGTCCAGACTGGAAGACTGTATCTCAACAGCTGGATTGCTGGGTGGATTGCCATGAAACGTGGTTCATACATTCATGTGTCCCTTAGAATGAACTGTAATAACTTTGATCCTCTGGGTTTTCACCTGGTGCCATCACCAGGTCAAGATATGAACTATTCGAGAATATGGGTTTATAACAAAATACCTCAAAAACTAAGGACATTCCCATCAGCCTCAGCCACATTTTAGGAACTATTAGCATGCTAAACTAAAACGGTGACTATGATAAACATTAAACTAGCTAAACATCAGCATATTAACATTATCTTTGTGAGCATGTTGGCGTCCCAAAATTAGCATTTAGCTCAAAGCATCACTGTTCCTCATCCATTTGAGCTGATCACAAAGCTGCTAGCATGGCTGCAGACTCTCAGTCTGGTTTCTTTGCTCAAAACCCTCAGATGGCTTCTTCCATCTGCTCCATACATAAATAAATCAAAACTGATTAAAAGACTAATCTCAAGTAGGGAATGTGGGTTTCAGACCTGCAGAGCATTGGTTGTTAAACAGGGTTATTAACCACCTGTGTTCAAATACACAGTTCAGATGACGCCGCACAGTCATCTCAACGTTTTATTTTAATCCGCTTTTAAAAAAAATGAAAACAAAAACTAATAGTTTAAGTTAAAGACGGCAAGACCAACAAAATAATGGTGGAAAATGCTTTTAATGCTGCAATGCCTGCAGATTTATAAATTTGAACTTGCTGCATATTTTGCTCCTTAGCTCTCTGGTTCCATTCGTCCATTGGTGCCAAAAATAGCGGATTGGGACAAGTACCCTGTTGACGAACAAGAGAACATGAAAGTGCAGGATCGAAGCTGAGAACCAGAAGTGGATAGAAAAACAGTAAAATGAGAGTCAGAGGATCAAAGTTGTTACACAAACAGGAATAGACCAGGAGAGCAGGAGAATATGAGATGGATAGAAGAGAGCGCTGCTGGCTGATAAATCTTCAGGGCTTAATCGTGGTCTTCTTCAGACAACATTTTCGCTCTGTTATTATTCTATCCATCACGAGTAGAGTGCACAGCCTGGAGAATCACAGAACCATTCCTCCTCGCCTCATTCAAACTAAAACTTGTAACACAGGTACCACAGAGTTGTCGTCATTTCTACTTTCAATTTCGCTTTCACGTACAGATAAAAGCTGCGGCGGCGTGGTCTTCACCCATGTCACCATGGATCCCTGCTCTACCCCTCTTTAACATCGCTTCTCTTGTTCCTCTTTAATCGCCCCTTGCCTCCCTTGAATTGTATTAAAATGTGAAAGTTGCCCGGCTTTCTTGCTTTTACACCCCTTAGGCGAGACTGCGAGCATGAATCAAGATAGCAGCTAGGGGTCAGCGCTCATTTGGAGATAGCAGCATGTAGCTCAGGCAGAAACCACACTCCATCTCAATATTGTCTGTTTACCCCCAACTTTATCGTCATTACTTTTAGCAGCATGGATTCACTGATAAGATGTATGAAAGCGATACACAGCCCGGTGGAATTCTGTTACAATATACTCTGGTTTCTTTTCATCTTTGGTGCATTTTGAATTAGATCCAGTGTGGTTGTCTATGGCTGCTATCATCCTCTGCACTTTGCAGCACTTAACGGTCGGCTACTGTGTCTCACACAGAGCTGATGCACTGGACTTGCGCTGCCCTCTTTGAAAGGAAAGCCTTACAGGTGTGTGAGGAGCACTTCCCACCGTAGACAAACACGACTGAGGGTCTACGGCAGCTCTGAGGCTGTACTTCGGCACAGTGGCAACGCTAACATGCTGATGCTCATTAGCACTAAACACAACGTGCAGGTGAGGCTGATGGGAATGTCATCAGTTGTGCAGGTATTTGGTCATTAACCAAAGTAGCGGACAAATTAAAAGTTTGACCTGATGATGGCGCTGGATGAAAAGTCAGAGGATCGGAAAAGTCCTGACAGTTCATCCTCTAGGGACCTTGGATTCAATGCAATTCATTCAATAGTTGTTAAGATACAGTATTTCAGTCTGAAACCAAGTGGCGGACTGACCGACAGACAGATTTTAGACACACTGACATTCCACTCGCTAGACCCATGCCGCTAGCAGCCTAAGGGCTCATTATAGACACAGCCCGAGACCTGACAACCGGTTGAAAGTGTCAAAACTTTCCCCAGTTTTTAATATGTTTTTAATAATCCCGGACCCGACAGGCGTCTGCTGAATCTCTCTGAATTTCACTGAATTTCACTTGAATTGCAAAAACATTTCATTTTGTTTCGGGCTTGGGCAGTAATTAGTCAGATGCAGTACTGCAGCACAACTCTGAAGAGATGAAAAAAAGAACCCAACAAAATGAAATGTGGTTGTTTTATTCAGACACAAGCAGCAATGTGAGTCAGAGTAACTGAGTTTCACAAGACTAGGGTCTTGGTCCGCGTTCAAGTGGACTCTGGAGTGGTTGTTGGTTTAATCAAAGTACACAAACCACAGAAGTACAGAATGTGATAATAAGTTACCTGACAGTCTGATTCATGTTTACACTTCTTGGTTTGTTTGTAGAAAAAATGACCAACTAGAAGACCAAAACTGATCATTTTCTCTTTCTCAGTCCAGACCAGCTGAACTAACCACAGGTGTGAAAGCACCCCAGCATCACCTGTCTCATTTGGTGGCTATTTCTGTTCATACTGCCTCGCAGCGCCCACGTTTCATTTTCAATATGAGTGGCCTTCGCAGGAATCAAAGCCCCGACCATGCGCGTGTATGTGTGCATTTCCAAGTCCGATTGGATATCCTTGTTTTTATGGATCTGAGGGCTTATCCTCAGATGCACCTCGCCTGAGAAGCTCTAGAGTACAGTATAGCCTCCCGCTTACGGTCAGAAACAACACACTCATCCGCGTGCTCCTCGTCTGTAAACCAGAAACAACAACCCTGTGAAGACAAATTCAATAAGCCCGAGGGACAACTGCAGGGAGCCCCTTCAGAACAGGACTAACACTTCCTGAGTGTAACACCCCCCCTCTCTCTCTCTCCCCCCTCCCTCTCTCTCCCCCCTCCCTCTCTCCCTCCTCTCTCCTCCCTCTCTCTCCTTCCTCTCTCCTCCCTCTCTCCTCTCTCCTCTCCTCTCCTCCCCCCTCCCTCTCTCCTTCCTCTCTCCCCCCTCCCTCTCTCCCTCCTCTCTCCTCCCTCTCCCTCCTTCCTCTCTCCTCCCTCTCTCCTTTCTCCTCTCTCCTCCCTCTCCCTCCTCCCCCCTCCCTCCTCTCTTCTCTCTCCTCCCTCTCCCTCCTCCCCCCTCCCTCCTCTCTTCTCTCCTCTCCTCCCCCCTCCCTCTCTCCTTCCTCTCTCCCCCTCCTCTCTCCTCCTCTCTCCTCCCTCTCCCTCTCTCCTCCCTCTCCCTCCTTCCTCCTTCCTCCCCCCTCCCTCCCCCTCCTCCCCCCTCCATCCTCTCTTCTCTCTCTCTCCTCCCCTTCCCTCCACTCTCTCTCCTCCCTCCTCCCCTCTCCCCTCTCCCCCTCCTCCTCCCCCCTCCATCCTCTCTTCTCTCTCTCTCTCCTCCCCCTCCCTCCACCCTCTCTCCTCCCCCCTCCCTCCCCTCTCTCCTCCCTCTTCTCTCCTCTCTCCTCTCTCCTCTCTCCCCCTCCTCCTCTCTTCCCTCTCTCTCCCTCTCCTCCCCTCCCCCTCTCCCTTCCCTCTCCCCTCCCCCTCCCCTCCCCCTCTCCCTTCCCCTCTCCTCCTTCCTCCCCCCTCCCCCTCTCCCTTCCCTCTCCCTCCTTCCTCCACCCTCTCCCCTCTCCCTCTCCCTCCACCCTCTTCGCTCCCCCTCTCCTCCCTCCTCCCTCCTCCCCCCCCTCCCCCCTCTCCCCCTCTCCCCCTCTCCCCCTCTCCCCCTCTCCCCCTCTCCCCCTCTGAGGAAAACGCTGTGGCAGCGCTGCCTCTGTTAAGTGCCCCTAAGACAAGCACATATAAACAGTCACTGTCCTGTGAGTGCTCCGTAAGAATGTGCGAATTTCTGCGTGGGTGTATGTGTGTGCGTGGGTGTGAATAAAGATGAGGGCGAGTCTTCTTTATATTAGCAGATCGGGAACCACGGAGCTAGAGGCAGGGAAAAGTAGAGGAGATGTGGCGGGATGAGAAGATGTAGAGAGCTTTGAGGGGGTGGAGAGAGAAGGGAGGGCTCGAATAAAAATATTACGATTATAAGGAAGATAAGGAAAGGACGAGTGGGTACACGGGGAGCGGAAGAGGAGGAGTGGATGTATTAGTAAGGGGAGGAAGACAGAAGCCAAGGAGCCATGACGAGAGGTGGAAGAAGAGAAGACACGGGGCAACAAGAGGATGGCATGAGGGTGAAGGAGGTTAGAAAACGGGTGAGGAAACAAGAGAAGAACCACCGAGAAGACGGAGAGTAGGGAGGGAGGTAGAGCAGAGGAGTGAAGCATGTCATGACAAGAAGTTGAGGTGGAGGATTTGGGAAAAGGAATGACACTATGGAGGTGGAGGGAAAGGACTAGGTTGAAGGACGGAGGAGAAGGGAGGAAGGGAAAATAGAAAACGGGCTTGTAATGAACACACCTATCATCTGTCCACGACTCTGGCGTGGAAGCAGAGTGCCTGCTCTAAATGGTGCAGATTTCATGACTAAAAGTGCAAAGCATACTGATGGAGCGGACTGGAACAGTGCTGAACTGGGAGAAATACTCTATGGTAGGGTATGAGAGGTAATCCAGCAATTTAGTATTGCACTTCAAAGTCGTCACAAGAGACGGATTAAACGAGACTACGAGTCTCCAGCCATGCAGCGGATCTGTGAGGCTGTTCTTCAACACGCTGGTGCCTTGAGCTAAACGCTAACATCAGTATGCAAACATTCCGATCTTTAACATTTAATGTTTCTCATGTTTACCAGTGTACTTTAGCATTGCAGCATGCTAACAGTTGCTAATTAGCACTTAACACAAAGTACAGCTGGGGAATGTGATTAGTTTTGCAGGTACTCGGTCATAAACCCAATTAAAATGTTGTCCTGATGATGACGCTCGATGAAAAGTCCGAGGATGACCAGAGTTATCACAGTTCATCCTGAAGGGAGCATGAATACACTTCCTGGGAACCATGAAAATCTGTACAGAATTTCATTGCAGTCCATCCAAAAGTTGTCGACCACAGTCTGGACCAATGTGATGGACCAAAACACGGACCCTGCCATTCATAGAGCCATGCTGCTTGCACGGCTAAAAGGCAACGGTCAAAACCTGTGCAGCAAAGGTCGAGATAGCCTGACTCTTAGTCCCCAAGTTCCACAAATGCTGGATCCTACACTTCCCATAGTGCATCGTCCTTGAATCTACCCCTGCCTCGTTAACACCATACCTCCAGTGTTTAAGACAAGGTTTCCGGGTTAGTCTCCAAGCCCAGGACGAGCTAACCCCGATGACGTCACTAGGGTTATTTGGTCCGGCTTTGTAAAACTCCGTCCCGAGCCACAGAAGCCATCACTCTGAACAAGCATCGTTTGAGCTGAGTGGTACTAACCATGACGATTAAACAAATCTCCATGTGTAATCGACAGAGTTCCCCTGCAGCTGGCTGAAGAAGAAAAGAGACTCCAGAGCCAACGTTATGAGCCAATCACAGACTCCTGCTGGCTTCAGGCACCAGAACAGCGACACAGAAAAAGCTGTGACACCGTTTCTAATAAGAAGCAAACAGAGCGGCAGTAAAAGAGATGAGGGCTGCAGAGAGCCGCTAAGTGTAGCGGGAGCAGCGGAGCCAGAAGCTCCTGAGGCGGCGGCGGGTGGTCACGCCCACTGCGAGTTACACAGAGAGCGGGACGGAAGGTGGAACATCACCTCAAAGACGAGCGGTCAAGCTAATCGTGCTATCTGTGGCGGCGCTTCCAGTCACTGCAGCACAGGGAATCGCTAATGCAGCCAGATCCAGGTAGGAACGGGAGGGCTGTCCTCTACTGACCGATCGAACACGTGTTCCTCGACAGACTGAGCCGCAGGTCTACAGAGTCGCTTTGCAAACTGATAACGAGGATATTTAAAGGCTCTCTAAAGCTTTTTTTGTTTTTATTTGAGATCAGCTTCTTACTGTGGATGTCCCGATCAGGTTTCTTTGGCCCTTATCCTGACCCAAGACCTTCAACATTGAGTATCTGCCGTTACAGCGTCTGATCCTATCGTTATATTTACTTTAATGACACACACCCAAGTTACAGCCCAAAAGTGAAGTTAGATAGAACGTTTCTGTGCCATACAATGCTCTGATTTGAAAGAACTAATTATGTACATCTCAACAGAAGGTACAACATGTTGATTAGAGATGTATCTGAGACACCGAAATAACAGCTGCAGACACCTTATTTCTCACGAACTACTTGATCCAAACACTGATGCTTCTGATTCAAAACTATTCATTTGATCAGTTTAGGCTATTGATCTAATACATATGAAAGCTTAACCTGAGAAAGAACTCCTTCGAACTGATGCGGGATCAGCTGATGGTTTTATTAAAAGGGGAGGTCTCACTCTGTTGGCGCTGTTGGAACCACAGAAACACTCAGTCCGTAGGTTTTCTACACTCAGGGGAAAAAAGAAAAAAAAAAAGACAAACAGATTTTTTAGGATCTGGGTGAATCTGTACTTCACCACACCAGGTGGGAGAACTCAGAGTAAAGTCATTTTCCCACTTCTGCACAGTACTTGGACGTGCGAGGGAAATGCTTAGAGCAGTTTTTGTAACACCTATCCAATAAAACATGGCCTGATCAGGCAAAACAAAAATTTATGACAGTTTTGATTATTGTCACGTGCTCCGCCCACTTGATTTGGAAAAAGGTGACATCATTTATTTCCATTCAGAGTCAGAATCCAGCAACATCTGATTCAAAATGAGATGATGCCGTGTGGTTGTTCGCACACGTTGCCAGGCCAATGTCAATCACACAGGCTTGAACCACAGGTTGTCACTTTGGGGGAGTTACACTCCACTTTTTGATGTTACCGAAAAATGCTTAAAATTTGAAACCCCGTTTTCAGGGGCGTTAAGGATTCTAGCCTAAGTGAGGGTTGGAGGTGATGAATCATGCAGTTAGTGTGCGTTGCTGCAGGTCCTCACTGAAATAGTGTCCGCTGTAGAAAACTTCATAACCTGGGGACGTACAGAACAAGGTGGACATTAATTGACAGGGAGATTTTGGCCGTGGGAGGAGGGCCATTCACCAGCCGTTTCAGTAAAAACGACAAAAAAAAAATATGGCAAAACTCAGAAAAAGAGCTCTTTGCTCTGCGTCGCACACTTATAAACACTCAGACAGAAATCCAAAACTGCTTCATGCTGCTTTTATCATTAATGACCCCCTACTGTTCCTTTCCTCCCACTTAGACGCAGTCAAGTTCACCGCAAGTCACTGAAACACCAAATAGGCGAGAAAACTCTTTGTGCTCATCAGAGATGCCTGTTTGCCAGCGCTAAGTCACACCATCTGCCATCGGGACAACAAAGCCCGAGGAGTTTGAGGAGAAGCAGCACAAAAATAAGCTGAAAATGCAAATAGAGGGGAAGAGGACGGAGGTGGGGTAAAGATGCATTTAATGAGAGGAAACACATCTCAGCGATGCTCTTTGTGATCACAGCCTCCACATGTGATAAGTACAGGACTTCTTGTGTGAAACAAGGGGCAGAGGACTCGGTTCGACAGCCGTCGGGCTCGAACGCCCGCCTGATAGGGACAAATTTGACTTCGGCAGACTTCAAAGACAGTCTTATTAGCTGCTTGTTGTCACTTTGGTATGCGGTGCATCAGCCATAGCGAGAAGAGGTCTGCAGGCAAATCTGCTCACATGGTAATTATTGTGTTAGATAATTGTGCCACGGAGTGGCATCAAAGTCAGTCAACCAAAATACTCAGAGTGCTGATAGAGAGGGTTCAGCTAGAAAAGCACACACTGCCTTTATAGTTTAGCAATTTTCAGAGCAGACAGCAAATGTTTGGTAATTTTATTTGTAGCAGCAGTTCAGTCATGACTAATATTTGGCAAAAATGGCTTTTTGAAAGTTTGTCCTGTCTGAATGACATAAGCTTGGCTGATCGATCGATCGAATGGTTGAGTTGGCCATCGGTGTGAGCCAAAGTCCAACTGGATAGATGTGAGGTTTTCAGATAAAGATTTTCAAGGTTTCCCCATTAGTCCATGGTAAAGCAGTTGCGGGTTCAGGGCTCCGAGAGGCAGGAAGATGTTCTGGTAACAAGCTGCATAATTAGAGGCTTCGAGGTCGACGGTTTTAAAGCATTAGGCCAAATCGGGACAAACGCAGAATTAACAGGTAAAACATCAGCATAATGAAGCAAGAAGCTGGGCAAAATAAATTGGATGTACTAAATGGGGCGGGAGGAGGTGGAGGACTGATCGGCAGGCAGAGGGAGGCCGAATGAGCCGATGCACGCAGGACAACGGTAGGAGAAAGGCTTTTAAAGAAACAAGCTAAGAGAAAATAATATCGTAAATAACGTCAGAGCACAGGCAATCCCTTTTAGAAACACTGATCTACTCCAGTAAAGTTGTTCTTTAACCCTAACGGCTCAAAAGAAATATAAAAGCTTGATCTTGTCATTTTTCATGCCAAAGTCCAGCTTCTCAAATGTG